>NW_025765167.1:0-241446 GCF_003918875.1 Haliotis rubra | reverse complement strand
GAATTTCCCCATTACTGGCAGTGATATGATCCCTATTAACAGTAGCCATTACTACCTTTCAACATCTACATTCTACATCACATGTACAAGTGGCTTGGTTGTATCAAACCCAAGGAGCCCTAAATCGCTGCTCAAACTATACTATATTATTTGTTTCTTGTCCCATTTTTGTCCAAAACGTTATCTTTTACATAAACCTTTAAGGAATATGTCGTCATTGACAAGTGAATCTTGCAATTTCGGAAGGATAATGCGATCGCTCATTTAAAAATGTCGATTGAAGCTGTTGGAACTGACGGTTAGCATAAAGGTATCCCACGAGTGTTGCAAGCCAGCTTTTAACCAGGATATGGCACCAATCCCTGGAAATGCTCAAATAAATTTCTACTCAGTCAGGATACCCACCTCCACATAGAGGCGTACACCATCACAATTATGTTATTACATAATTATTGAGATAAAAATGTAGCAGAGAGAGTTCGTATGGTCCTGACACAGCCTGGCTCATCATCAGCTCAGCTTAGGGCCCTTGCCCCTCTACACGCAGCCCAGACAGCGAATGTGACTTTTTTTAGTCGAACCCACAAAGAACTTTAAGGAGAATATGAAGGCTCCCCAACAGTGAAGCCTTCTGCAATACCCAGAGTGTCAGAAGGGCTGTGCCCCCGGTGGAGAACTTGGGCACTCTCCTGATCTGCGCCAAGAGATCAGGAGGTACCAAACCAAGGGCAGCGAGAACAACGAGGAGCCCTACGACAGTGTATTTGGGATGCAAGCGAGACATCTCAAAGGCTAGGTCCGCATATATGGCATGCTTTTCCTGAATCTTGCGGATCACTTTGCTGTCAAAAGGGACAGAAAAGTCCCAATCCTAGTGACCAGCTATCATAAATGTATTAACGATTAGTGTTGAGCCGCCACTATCAAATCATCATATTGTCAATTGTGCACACAGCGTCGAAAATAGATTAAACCTCGCTGATCACATGTCATGTTTGTCAGTGAGTCACGATCCGCTTTGAACTTCCTTGTTGGGCTTTTTCGTGTCTGGCGACGTCGAAACGAACGGCAAGCAATCGTGAACCTGGCACCTCATGGCAGATTTGACGGTTGATAAATGTATGCCTTCCAAACAAGGAAGCGGGGGAAAGGAAGGAATGGGATCCTATTGTTCGGTATTGAGATAAAAGGGTGTTAACTTCCGACCTTCCACTTAGAGAAGGCGGTGGTCGCACTGACCCGTCTAGTTTAATGTTATTTCTATTACATTTTGAAGTTCTTCATAGCATATCCCAAAATAACAGGATATTGTTTGTTTACGCTTTGAAATGTACGTTTCTTTTTCTTCATTTTCGAATTATTTCAATGTTGACGCAATGACATATTTGAAGTTAATTTAATGTTTTAATCATATGTGATTTATTATGATTTATGTTTCGATCATACATTCCATATATTGCGTTGTCATAGTTTAACCTGGTTCGTATTATTTTCTTCATCATATTACTACATATTATTGTATTTTTATGAGAGGGAATTTTAAGTTACATTTGCTAAGGATATCATAAATCGCTGGTTATTCCTTGCCCACATAGCAGTCAATCTGTCTACTCATTTGTTGTATTTGATTGATGCATTTAAAATAAAATGTAGAAATGATATTGAATTGCATCATTTGCTTCAAGGAATTGATCAGATGTGCTCGTTATCAAAGTAAAGTCAAAACTTCTTTCTGTAAGGTATACAGTGGAAGTTGACACCTTAATTGTTATGGGTAGACTAAAGAAATCATTTATTTAGTTTCACCGCTCAAAATACAACAAAGAATTCAACGGGTGGCCCTCAAAGAATGATCATAGCAATGCTTATAACCTATAGCTACGAGGGCAAACATACCGGGGATAATTTGTTTTAATGCGATATGCACCGGGTAAAATATCACTTTGTCATGGTGACATGACATCATGAACAATGTTATGACGTCACGTTGCTTCTAAGAAGCCGCCTTCTAAATACAACGATGACGGGGAGCCTGCCTTTGTTGGAAAGTAGATTATCGCGTAATTTCCGCAATTAAAGACTTCGGTAATAAATAGAAAATTATATTCGTGACCATAATATGCTAGGTTAACGACCTAAATATCGGCATATCCCTTCTCTGGTTCCGAAAATACCAAGATTTAGGCAGTTGTGTTGTAAACTGATATTTATCTTCTATAAAGTCGGCTATATTCAAACCATGAGAAATGTCGTCAAATAATGTCTGATGACAGTTACCAACGTCCCAATAGTGTCCATATATTTTAGAAATCTATAACAATAAAGCACAACCTCACTACTTTTTTGATAAATGACAAAGGATTAATCAACCATATTAAAAGGTTTTCAGGCTTGAAGGACGAAGCTCATTAAAATCTATTGCCAGCTCCCTTTTTAAAGTATGCTAGATATAACCGTTAGAACACACCACACCACTTTTCTGCCCATTTATTCAATTGGGCTAAATCATAGTTGAGAGTTGCTTCTATGGATTTTACATATTTTCCCGCAACACCGATTGATGTGTCATCGGCCAACATTATTGTGATATTTTGTAAATTTCCAGGTAAATCATTGATATATACAAGGAACACAAATTAACCAAGGGCAGATCCTTGAGGAACCCCTGCAGTAACATTTAGTTTTTCATAATGTTCCATTAACAGAGACACACTGTCGTCTATCAGGGCCCGGTTGTTCAAAACTCGGTTATCTTTTAACCAGCCGTTAAGTACATTTAACCGACTGTTACCTAATAACAGAGGGTTATCTTGTTGTTCAAAACTCTGTTAACTTTTAACAGGCTGTTAACGTGACGTTAAGTTAACACACCTAAGGACCGCCGCTAACTTTTTAACAGTGTGGTTAACTCGCAAATGGCGTTCATGGCTAACACTGCTTTCATGATGCCAGTTCAGCAAAGAAAGGATAGGGTGTATCGTGGACTGGACTTCGATATTGGAAATTATTCTGACGAAGAGTTACATACGAAACTGTATCTATGCACATCATAGGAACTAAAATACATGTTGTACAAGTACATGATGCCTACGTTTCATCTTTTAACACTTGTGGAAAGGTTTATATATGCTTTACTACACTAAATGTGTGAATTTCTTCTGTAAATATTATTCAAACAAACACTTTCAAAGAATATAACACGTACACCCTATACCCACGTATGATATGATATTGAACAAGGCTAAATGTAGATAATTAAATTAGTTTCATGAAAAAATATCCGAACGATTACATTATGATACTGAAAGTGTAATCGGCGGGATGGTGATTGTGTATACTCTTATTCTACCGACCTTCACCTCAGAGAAATTGCCAAATACACTCCCATTTTAAGAAAGAGAAGAAGCCAGAAATGCCGATTATTACCGTTGTCGTTCTGCGTGATTTTGCGTCAGTCATGGCGTCACGCAGCACAGAAACTTGACAGTTTCGTGTAAACACATCACATTCCTGTATTGTATCTATTTTAATTTCCTATTTCTTGCTACTATGCTCTTTCCATGCAAATGGGTGTCTGAAAATTTGAGAAAATGCTACACAGTGTAAAGTCTGAAATTTTCTTTGTTTACATTTCAAACAGGTGTTGTCTTTCGAGCACAGCATTTGTTTCCACCCCCAATATCTTTCGTTTCAGTGTATCTAGACGCTTGGTATTGGTGACAAAGACCAGTTGTAATTAGATTCTAATATGTATGAGGAATTCAGTAGGGCTGGGAGGAGTAGGAAAAAATGGAATCGAGTACCCGCATGTACGTACCCGAATCGGAATCGAGTACCCGGAAATGTAAGAAATACATTCGGGTCAACTTTCTGAATATTCAATCACGATTTGACAGAGATTATTATAGAAAACTTGAACAGTTGGTAATAAGACATTAAAACTGACCTCAAGCTATTTAATTTACGTCTGTTTAACCAATATAGAGAGTAACACCATTACTTACATTCCTCGTTATAACAACGAACGTTTTGTTCCTGCTGCTACTGTAACTTAACTACTCACTGCTCATGCACAGATAAATTACAGTCATTAAAACTATGCTCCATTAATCGGACAATACCAATGATGTAAAAACCCGTGAATTTCCGGGTTAGAATATGGATCTTCAGTAACCCATGCTTGTCGTAAGAGGCGACTAACGGGATCGGGTGGTCAGACTCGCTGACTTGGTTGACATATGTCATCGGTTCCCAATTGCGCACATCGATGCTCATGTTGTTGATCACTGGATTGTCTGGTCCAGACTCGATTATTTACAGACCGCCGCCATATAGCTGGAATATTGCTGAGTGCGGCGTAAAACTAAACTCACTCACTCACTCACTCAATGATGTAAATGTGTGTTACGTCAAAAATGAAAAAGACAAGCTATTGTCTGCCCTTGTCATTACAGAGCTCTCTCCCTTTCCGGATACTCGATTCCTAGAAATAGGACTCGATTCCAGCTGTACCCGACCCGGATTCGAGTACCCGAGTACCCGTCCCAGCCTTAGAATGCAGTGATTCATTTGTCGCCGCTGAATATGAAATATAAGTGATGTAATTGGCGTTTCAATACCGGCCTTCGCGAAACGTGATTTTGTAAACACTATCCAATAGGGCGCAAAGTGCACTTGGGCGTTCGTGTGAGTGTATTTATGAAAACATCTGAACACGATTCCAGGCTTATCGGCAACGTTTCAGAATTATTAGTGATTTTATTAAAAACTGATATCATTGTTAATTAATATGCTATTTTGAAAGTCTATACTCCAAGTAATTATCCGATTTTGTTTGGATATGTCCGTCTGGCATCCCTTCCCATAGATGGATTTTAATTATATTTTTACTAATCATTTCAGCAATAGGCCTAATTTCTTTTTTCATTCTTCGAATGTTTTAATTGAAGCAAATCATCTTTTAAAAATGCTGTATTAATTGATGAAAACTTAGTTAGCATAAACATTGCTCTCGCAACTGATGTGTAGGAAAATAAACATAACATTATTATGTATCTATTTCTGTTGTGAGTGATATGCAGGCCTACTTCGTAGTCACTTTGATTAAATGTTATATTTGAATATCGAAACCTTTTTGTCACAGCGAACACAACACTATCTCTTGTCATATTACACGATAATATTTGGAATTTTTAACTTATTTTATAACAATATCTGAATGCTAATGTTATACACTGATAGGTTCATATAAGGAATACTATGGCACAATAGTATTTCTCTGCCGAATCGTTGCAGCGTTCTATAATACACTTATGAAATATAATACATGTTTTCCGTCCTTGAAGACATTGAAAAGAACTATCTATGCATTAAATGGAGGTTCACCTGATTAATGAGTATCGAGGAAATTATGTTTATCTACTACAGCGTTCTATAATACACTTATGAAATATAATATATGTTTTCCGACCGTGAAGTCATTAACAAGAATTATGCATTTTCTGCAGTCACTTGTGAATTGAACTAAATGAAGGTTCATCTGATTAATGAGTATCGAGGAAATTATGTTCATCTATAAATTAGACGCAGCTTCATGTTTTTCAAGACATCTTTCCGGAATATGCGTCTGTGAAGGCGTTCAGATAATGACGATATTGCACAGTATTATTCATGAGATTCCTGTCAACAGTAAGGTCGGATAATAGATCGATTTTATTCAGCAGTGTTGGCCCTGGGGCCTATAGTACGATTACAGTTTGATTACTTGCACGTGGTGCTAGTAACATATTAAGTTTCTATTGGCATTGAATGCATATTTCAGATAAAAGCTATGGTATTAATTTCACAACATCTATATTGTTTGATGTTAAAAGATTTGGCAATGTGTGTTCATACATTACAATTTTTGACAGACTTGGCAAATAATTAATAAATGATATTGATAGCATCTTCACGACTTGGCCATACAGTCATGACAATTTAAGGAGTGAAAAGTGAGCGATAGGTCTTGTGGGAATTCAAAGATTCATTAAGACTGTAGCCGTCTAAGCGTAACTCTGTGTGTAATATTTATACATTTTCTATCCACGGACAACATGCTTCTAATATTAATATTATTTTCATGGATTCATCATATTTTATCTATAGCTGTGCTATAGTTTTCATTAAAATGTCTTTTCTGTTGCTGGAATTGAAGTAAGTCCCACACAGAGCTGGGATCATATGTCTTTGAAATATAAATTATGCAAACGGCTGGAACCTTGTGTTCCAATACAAAACGTTCGTAACGCTACGACATTCGCATGCCTATGATAAACTATAGAGTTGGCCTCAACCATTGACTGGATTACATTCTCTTCGTCAGCAGAGAAATTTCGACTTCTCTTTTTCTTTGGGGTGCAGGCGACATTTTGCGTTTCCATTTTTGGTAAACCGGAAGTAAACAGAAAACGGAACTATGGGATATATGGAAGCTAACCAGTGACGTTAACCACACTGTTAAACTTTGACGGCGACGTTAGCTAACGGCATGACTAACCATGTTTTGAACAACGCATATTTAACGTTCGGTTACCTAACGGCCGGTTAAGGATTTAACCGGCCGTTAGGAGTTAACCGGCGTTTAAGATAACCGAGTATTGAACAACCGGGCCCAGATAGATAGTTAGTTAACCAACTAAGTACGTTTCCACGAACACCATCATTTTCTAATTTGTGCAATAAACCTTTATGCCATGCCCTGTAAAAGCTTTTGAAATATCACAAAACAGCATACAGTAAAGGTGGTGATTATCTAGGACTGAGCATATATTATGATAAATG
Source organism: Haliotis rubra (assembly GCF_003918875.1). Classification (NCBI taxonomy): domain Eukaryota; kingdom Metazoa; phylum Mollusca; class Gastropoda; order Lepetellida; family Haliotidae; genus Haliotis; species Haliotis rubra. The sequence goes on along the minus strand of NW_025765167.1, from coordinate 234,624 downwards.
TCTATGTTGAGATGTAGTAGAATGACTAGCAGTAAAACCTGACTGGAATTTACTTAAAATGTTATGTTCATGGAAATGGTCGTGCACATGCTTTACCATTATTCTTTCAAGGATTTTCCAAAGGATAGGTAATAAACTAATAGGTCTGTAATTAGCTGGGAGGGATGCATTTCCTTCTTTCAAAATAGGAGTAACATTACCCGTTTTCCACAATGTAGGAAATACAGTCACTCAGTGATATATTATACAACAAACAAAGAGGTTCAGCTATAGATGTACAAATTCGTTTTAACACTCTCATGTTAATGCCATCAGGTCCACTAGATTTGTTTGCTGGTAAGGTCTTATCAGATACCTCCTTTTCGGTTACAATGACATTTGTTATACTGTTACCACAGCGATGGCTAACAGGTGGCAAAGTCTTGCCGCCATCAGTAACATTTGAAACAGATACAAAATATTCATTTAATGTTTGAGCTTTATCCAAATCTGTAAAAACTGAAGGTATCCCAGAATCATCAGTGACAAGAAGGGGAATGGGTCCCGATGAAGTAGTAACCACCTGATTGAGTAGACTGAGGTGATAAATAGTTATCAAAAATAGATTAAAAGTTTCCCTTTGCTATTCTTTTTAGATTATTTACTTATTCCTTTGCTTTTTGTATTTAAATAGCTCAGAAGTATTCAGAGATCGAAATGCTTTTTTCCTTAGACGCTCTCTTTTCTTTTAAGTATGTTACGAGGGGCGTTGAAAAAGTAGTCAAACTAACTATATTCTCGATGTCCAATGTTTGAAGAAAAGCTTCCATTTTATTTTGAAGCTATCATTAGCAAAGTCATATCCAAAATTTCATGTGGGTAATGTGGTTAACGAGATATTAGTCATCACAACATTGGGGTATTATGTTTCTTGCAAATTTGCAGAAAATGGAAAACGATCTCCCATTTGGTATCTAGTAATAGTAATAGTCCGCTTATATGGCGCTCACATCCAGGCACATTGCCTGCTCACGGCGCTACGTACATTACTTTCCCCGATCATAGGACACTATCGTAGTTTCCGATACTTTTTCAACTCCCTGGGGACTGTACAGCCATGCTGCCTGTTAGGCGCAATGAACTAAACACTCACATTGCCAGCACATACTCACGGGTACCCATTTTACAGCTGGGTGAACTGAGACAATGTGGATCTAAGTATGTTGTCCAAGGATACTACGCAAATGTGCCCATCTCGGGACCCGAACCTGGGTGCCTCCTCGAAACCGGGCCTTCAGCGTGATAGGCAGACGCCTTACAACTGCACTATTGCGCTATCTCTTGGATAATGGTATACCCTCAGATAATATCATATAAAATATGTTCAGCATAGTATTGGATGACTTCCCATCATCAACATTCAAAGATTTGGATTGCTTGATTTACATTTAGACGGGGACTGTTTTTTTTTAGGACACCCTCATTTTAAATTTTCAAAAACATTGTGTCCAGATATACAACATATTGAGAGCTGACACTTGTGTGACCATTCAGTATTTAGTTTAAACCCTTGACACCATGTATGAATAAGTGAAAACTTTAGGATGAGTTATATCCTTATGATGACGTCAACTAAAAGGGGGTGGGTAGTGTCTCCAAAACAAGCCCTTTCAGTAAACATGAAGGGGGAGTCACTTGAACAAGCGATTATAGTTTAAAATTGCTTTTTTGTGCAGTTTAATATCTAAGTTTGACTTTTACCAACATACAACATGTTTTTGCATATTTTGTTTCAATTGGTGTAGGGGATTCCCGCCAATACACCTTGATATAAAATTGGATCAAAATCTATTAATTCTTTCCTAAGTTCGCGGCTACCAAGCTTGGCATGTGCAAAACTGTTACACCTTCGCTGTGACCTTTAAAATGACCTCAGGGTCACTAAATTCAAGTGGTGTCGGTAAATCTCGTCAATAAACCTTGGTACCAAATTTGAACAAAATCCATCATTTCTTTCTCGAGTTCTTTCAGTAAACCGAAGGGGAAGTCATTTGAACAAGCGATTGTAGTTTTGAAATTGCTTTTTTGTGCAGTTTAATATCTAAGTTTGATTCTAGCCGACCTCTACCAATCTCAAACATACAAAAATGTTTCTTGCATATTTTGTTTCCTGAAGTTTAATTTGTGATGCATTTTATTGCTAGTCAGCTAGGCTATTCCATTTGTCCGAACCACAACATACGGAGACAGATTATTTAGCAGACCGGGTGCTGTACTCTGGAATTGATTACCTGAAAATGTCAGAAAATCGGAAAATATCAACAGTTTCCGATCTTGTCTCAAAACCATCCTCTTCAAACGAGCATTCGACTAAGCGCACATGAGCAGGACTCTGGATATGCAGCGCTATACAAATGTCTAATTTGATTTGATTTGATTTACCCGTTAGAAACCCACCACCCCCCCCACCTTTATATTTATACATATCAAAACCTCACAAGATATTTGCGAAAAGACATGATACAGAGGACAGTTTATATCGATTATATATCAGGACGAATATCATTTTCGTCATATGGCTAAGATTTGTCAATTCTTTCTTGGGTTATCGCGCTGACAATCTTTATATTGGCAAAACCCTCAGATTTTTGCTGTGACCTTGAAAATTATCTCAAGGTTACTCCATTTCACTTGTGTCGGTGAATCTCGCCAATATACCTTGGTACCAAATTTGAACAAAATCCATCATTTCTTTCTTGAGTTATCGCCCTAACAAGCTTATTTGATGTATGAAATGCAACGAAAAACAAACACCCGCGTATTTATGAGTGATTAAAACTGTTATTACAATTTACGTAAATATTTATTACATTTTACCGCAACGAAAATTATTACAATTTACGTCAATTTTTAATTACAATTTGCGTATTACAATTTACGTCAATTTTTATTACAATTTCGCGTTTTTATTTCAATTTACATCGTAACACGAGGGTATACTGCTTGTTCCTAACAACGGCCGTGTTCTCAACATCTTCTAAGTCGAACAGTTTGCCTCCGAACGATTGGTATACCGACCATCTATCATCACTGATGCGGACTAGGTCGAACCGAGTGTTGAGGGCCTCTCCTGAGGTATCTACTATATCACCTAGGGTTCTACCGATGTAGGGACTTCAACGCGTTTGTAAATGCTGTTTTTAAGCTGCAAGGCATATAGTTTACCATCTACTCCGGGGTCGTCGAATCCGCGTGTGTCCCCGAGGTCGGAGATCCCCACATTGACGCATTGTTTCAACTTCATTCCGGGACCTTGTGCGCTAGTTATTTTATGTGCAGCGTTATGCTGAGGTATCCTATATTCACAGGATTATGCATTATATCTAAAACCGATATTACCAACTCAGGGTTGGTGCCCCGAGTTAACCTCTTGTACTGCCTCGGTGAAAACGACTCGGTTCTACCGTCGTTGTACTCCTCTGTTTTCACCAGTATGGCTCTCAGTATCGTGGAAGGGTGGCCACCTTGAATGTTGTCCATTGTGTCCAGCTGACCGAGATGAATGCACAGCTCTCGGTATGGTAAAAGGTTGGGTAACTTCTTGCCTGTGACGGTAGTTATGGGTTTTATCTCGTCCGGCGACATCCCGAGTGTCCTCGCCAATGGTCGACCGAGCCTCAAGGGGTTTATTCCGTTGTTGGTTAACAGCACTGTGCCGTTTGAGTCGTTCATCTTGATTTCGGCTCCCAAGGGTTTGAAGAGCACACACTGTGTGCGAGTACACACTGTAGTAGCCGTCGATTATCTGGTTGTGGGTGCCACTGACGAACAGCTTATTGTTGCTGGCATTGATGTTGGTCCGTAGGTAGGTGATAGACCGGAGTGCGACTTCGGGTTGGCTAGACGTGTTATCGATCGAGTGCATCAGCTGAACGGACTCACCCCTCGTTATTCCTGGAAGTGTTACGTACATGTTAGAGTATATATACCCATTATATAATACTTTAAAAATGTACAAACCGGGAGAGTTTTACCCTTAGATGGATATAGACTTCACGCATATGAAGATCTGGTCGACGTAGAGCCCAGTTCACAGATGTGTTCGACCGGTATAAGCTTTCGGTGATGAACGTCAAGCAGTCCACACCTGGTTCAACACCCCTATGCAGTTCTGGCAGAATCAACTCAACTTCGCCGTCTGGTGTGCGACGACTGGGTGTGGCTTGACATTGACTGACACTCATTTCACGTATACTACCAGGTCAGGCGTATCCTCGAAGAGATCAGCGCTCCGCTCCCACAGCACAAAGCATGGGATGCAGTAAACAACCAGTATGATAGACGGGCCTACGAACGCGTTTGCAATGAATTCGAACTAGACCCGAAGACGGATTGGCGTTTGCCGGGCCGAACCAGGGTTGGGTATTCCATATGACAACATATCCCTCGTGAAGCCAAGCAGTGATGATTTAATGGGGTACAAGTCATATCATCACATCACAGTACAACAAATGAATGGCGATGACCGTTAAACTTTGACGATGACAGCAAGGCTTTCACCATCCAGAAAGTGAAGCAGCCCACCACGGACGATTGGAAAATGTTCATGCTGGACATGTCGAAAGGGTTGACTCGTGCCGGTGTCATCAGATTGAACGACTCGATTGTAACGTACGTGTGGGCGCTGTTGGGTGCGCAGACGCAAACGCGTTCCAACAGACGGGCTGTGGGAAGACTGTTTTCGTGCTGGATATGCTGGAGGGGTACTACCGGGATGTGTTTGATAACATCGTTATTATGTGCCCTACTTTGCAAATCAACAAAACGTACATGGAAAGACCTTGGATGATGACGGACCCAGACGTGCACAAAGTCAACCGGGAACACGTCTGCAGGACTGGTTGAAGGCTTATCACGGGAAATTTAAAGGGGAGCCAACGCTGTTCATCCTGGACGACTGCAGCGCTAATAAATTAGATAACAAAAACGAGAGACATGCTATCGTACCTGGCCTTCTCCGGCCGGCACGCAAAGCATAGCGTCTGGGTGCTAACGCAGAAGTTCAACTCGGTGTTGAAAGACCTCAGGGAGCAGACGCGATTGGTGGCCTTATTCTACTGCAAGGACAGGGATTCGCTCGAGGAGTGCTTGAGAGAGAACGATGTGATGAGCAAACTAGAACGTGAACGGGTGAAGAGGCAGCTAGCCGAGACAAAGCATGCTAAGCTCGTGCTCAAGACCGACCAACCCATGGACTATAGGGTGTTTTAGCTTAGCAATGCTTAACAATGCCAAGCAATGCCAAGCAAATGCTAAGCAATGCTGAGCAATGTCTTAGCAATTAAAAGTTACTATTCTATATGGCTTGTGAAGTGGTCATTGTTTGCAATTTAACCTTCATCTCGCTGTGTTTCTCCTGTATCGGTTATTATATCATTAGAGTTAAGAATCGCTTGTTACATTATAGGATGGAGTGCAATGAACTGCTCGAACAACTGTTGGTGGATGGGGATAATCGAGTGATACTGCCTGATGACGACAAGCGAGAGAAACTAATGGCGCTGGCTAAACAATACTTTGGGGACTATGCTCAAGATAAAATCAAGAAACTACCCGCCGATGAGGTCGATAAGCTGTAAGCGAGATATGAGTCCCGGCTCAGGGCCGAGATGATGAAGACTATAGGCTCGACAATGACGCAGATCTGCACCGGCATAGCGTCGTATGTCCTCCCCATTCCCCCGGAACGCCGGCTTTACCTGTGGGAGGACCTCGAGAAGGACCCCTTTATCCAACACGCTTTGAGCGCCGTCAGCTGCCTGCTGTACCATAAATATGGTATGTTCTTAGCCCCGGTGACAGCGGCGATCATCACGGCGAAGCATTGTCAATTTAAAGAGGGGAATAATAATCATAATAGTATAGAAGATGGATGCTGCCAAGCCAGTGACGATAGAGGAGATACCGACACAGGAGGTCCCAGTACAAGTCACAAAGCAGAAGAACCCTAAAAGGGTCGCCGCCGGTAGAAAAGGTGGTCTAGCCAAGCAACATAAGAGTAACTATATATGGATTGTAGGCACAACTGCTGTGGATGCCGCGGTTTTCATGCTCTATAATAGGCCACAAGCACCAACCCCACCCCCACAGGCACCAGTAGAGGTAAACCCCCATATTATGTTGCAATTAAATATATGTTTCTATATCATATACATCATGTCTGAGGGGAAAACGTTCGTTAACGAAGCATACCACGCCACCGTGGTCGCCGGCCTAGCCGTAGGGTACGCTCGGTTGACCAAGATGGTCCTCAAACAACCGATTATCAAGCTCGACTTCGACCTGCAGGATATGGGAATGCTCATCATGAATTTGGGCGGGGCGATGGCCACCAAGGATATCCTGGTGAAGCAAGGGATCATACCGGGGAATATTTTGAAGTAAACATAGGTATATATAGGATGGCTACGATCGCTATGATGGTCGGCGGGGCTTTAGTCAATGCCCTGGCATTTTCCGGGAGTAATTACCTGTTCTCGAAATTACGGGAGTCGAACGCAGCCGAGGTAGAAGCAGAACGAAAACGGTACAACATAGCCGTGGAAAAACTGCAAGCCGCGCAAGCTGAGTACACGAAGAAACGTATGCAGAGGCTCGATTACATTAACGAACGACTCCAGTGTGAGAACCATGCTGTTAAAACGTTCCATGACGTCGACGACACAGCGAGAGAATACTACCTACTAACTGGCAAACAGCTCGAACCACCCCATGAGCCCACACTTGCTCAGTATTATAGACCATCCCCGGGGCAAAAGGACCGAGAACTGACCTTCGTTGTGCTGGGTCTAGCAGCGACTGGGTTGATCGTAAAGCAATTAAACTAGGTCCCCATATGAGTATACCAAAGATGAGACCTGCCCCGTACCTATGCTAGTATATACTTATAGGGATGACCGAGACCTGCGGTAGGAGATGTAGGACTGAGGGGTACTGCTGTTTTCATAGGAGGTGTTTCGCGAACTACATGTGTTCCGTGTGCGGTATTGGAGTGAAATGTCACTACTGCTAATGTAAAGTCAGGCACCGTAGTCAGGCACCAGCTTATCTACGAGAAGAAAAAGGACTACATAAACGAATGTAGGCGCCTCCTTAGTATGGAGACCTAATCAGAAATTGTGTACACCTAGGTATAATGATGAATAGTCTACAGTTCGTGGAAGTTGAACCCAGGGAATGCCTGAGAAGCTGGCAGATGGATGTAGGCAGAAGTATAGAGATCGGTCCCATCAAACTGGTAATTGTTGGCGAACTCCATAAGCTGGGGTGCTTCTCATTTGCAATCATGGTGAAAATAGGGTTTGATGTACAGTGGGAGGATGGGCACACTTGGAATTACTTTGATGGTGGACGAGCAGATGTATATCATCACGGGGAGATAGATATGCTTGTCGACAACTCGGTGCAAATAATACAAAACACCCTACTATGCTGCGCATGTTCCGGGTGGGTCGATGAGGTCTATCTAGATATTTACTAAGGATTTTATGGCGCCTCCTTTTTTTTATGGTTGGAGGAATTACGTCCCTTGTTGGCGACCCAATAAGAGATTGTATACACCTGGGTATAACAATGCCTACTGTCTGAGAGCTCAAGCAGATTGCGAGAGAACGAGGTGTAGTGGGTTACTCCCGAATGAGGAGACCCCAACTGTTTAGATTACTCGACATACAACCCCCTCCCATGGTGAAACAACTCAAACGCCAAGCCAGAGAGCTGGGGTTGACTGGTTATTCCCGTATGAGGAAAGCCGTGCTAGTCGCACTGTTGTAGGACCCTGTACAACCTCCCCACACTGTGAAACAACTCAAACGGGAAACCCGAGAGCTGGGGTTAGTAGGTTATTCCCGTATGAGGAAGCCCGAGCTCGTCGAACTGTTACATCGGCACAGAGTCGTTGATCTAGAGTTTGTGCGCACTGAACACGCTGAAGGTAAATATCTGAGAGGCTGGCGCATGCATGTGGATAACAACATAGACATCGGCGACGTCAAGCCGCTGATCGCTGTCAAAGTTAATGAGGAACTGAACGATTTGGGAAGTCTAAAGTTTCAAATCACAGTGAAAATGTCGCTCGATAAACAGCAGAATGGTGCCATTGAGTATGTCCAGCCTTACTTCCAGGGTAAACAAGAAGTCGTGACTCATGCCGAGACTATAGACGAGTCCATCGATGTCAGTTTTCAGCATATACGAGAATACCGGGAACGCTACAAGCACAGGGGGTCTGGGTGGGCCGTGGACAAAATTGATAAGGTCTATCTAGACATAGCTAACTACGTACCATTCAGGGGGGGATCGTACCTAGACTTACTCCCCTACTACAAGAAAAAACAGGCCATGGTCAACATCAAAAACAGAGGGGACGATTGCATGAGGTCAGCGATCAGGTCAGCCTTGTTTCCAGCCGACGTTAATTCGAACAGGCCTTCTAGCTATCCCCAAGATGATGGGCTCAACTGGGCTGGTATAGATGAACCCACCCCCATATCCCAGGTCACCAAAATCGAGAAACAGAATGATATAGCCATCAACGTCTTTGGGTTGTTGCATGACCAATCGAAATACGACGGGAAAAAACACTTTTGTGAAGGATGCCTACACGGCTTCATGCGAGCTGGCTTATTAGAATCCCACCGGGAGGATTGCCTAGGCGTGGGGCGGACGGCCATACGAATCGACATGCCCAAGGAAGGCGACAATGTCCTAAAATTCGTCAACCACAAGAATCAGATGCCAGTGCCTTATGTCATCTATGCCGACTTCGAAGCCTTGATCAAAAGCGTTGACATCGGGCCAACCCCCAACACGCACAAAACGCAGGAGGCCTGTGGGTTTGGATACGTGGTCGTCCGATGTGATGGGGAAACGAAAGCTCCTGTAGTGTACAGGGGTCCCGACGCAGCTGAACAGTTTCTAAAGCACTTGCAATGGGAAGAGAAAGCCATCAGGAAGAAATTGTACAATGTCGTTCCCATGCGTATGACCCAAGCCGACCGGCGAGCCCATGACTGCAGCAATCACTGCCACATGTGCGATGGCCCGCTGAACGGCAATTCCGTGAGAGATCACTGCCATGTCACCGGTGAGTACAGAGGCGCCGCTCACAGCGCGTGCAACCTCAAGCTCAGAATCAACCCCAAAACGATCAACATCCCCGTGGTCTTCCACAACTTGAGAGGGTACGACTCTCACTTGATCATGCAGGCCATCACGAGGGTCGACGGCAACCTGACGTGCATCCCCAACAACATGGAGAGATACATCTCCTTCTCCCTGAACGGCCTGAGGTTCATCGATTCAGTTCAGTTCCTGCTGTCGTCTCTTGACAGTTTGGTCAAGGCCAACGATACCTTCCCCATCACTGATCGATACACCGACGCCGAGACTCGGCCCCTGCTGATGAGGAAGGGTGTTTACCCCTACGAGTACATGGATGGCTGAGACCCGACTACCCCCCATCGACTGGTTTTACAGCAACCTGACCGACTCGACAATCACCCAAGACGATTACACGCATGCGATAAACGTATGGAATAAACTGGACTGCAAGAATCTGGGCGATTACCACGACCTGTACTTGAGAACGGACGTGCTCCTGCTGGCTGACGTGTTCGAGACGTTTAGGAGGACGTGTTTCAAGCAGTATCAACTCGACCCCACATGGTACTACACCAGCCCCGGTCTCTCTTGGGATGCCTTGCTGAAGAAAACCGGAGTTAAGCTGGAATTGCTCACCGATTACGACATGCACCTGTTCATCGAGAAAGGATTGCGAGGCAGGATCTCCATGGCTGCCAAACGCTACGCAAAAGCCAACAATGAGTACGTGAAGGGCTACGACTCTAGCAAGCCCACCACCCACATCCTCTACCTCGACGCCAACAACCTGTATGGCTGGGCCATGAGCCAGTATCTACCCACCGGGGGATTCGAGTGGGTGCCTGAGGTAGACGTCATGAGCATACCGCCGGATTCGGAGAAGGGTTACATACTCGAAGTGGACTTGGAGTATCCAACAGCATTACACAAGTCACACAACAGCTACCCCCTGGCTCCAGAACGTTTGACGGTAGACCCGGACTGGATGTCTGACTACCAACGGAACCTGCTGGGTGGACGGGTGGCCAACATTGAAAAACTCGTTCCCAACTGGATGACCAAAACCAAGTACATCGTTCACTACCGCAACCTACAGCTGTACCTGTCGCTGGTTATGAGGCTGACTAAAATTCATAGGGTGCTCAAGTTCAACCAAAGCCCCTGGATGGAGCCCTACATCAGATTGAACACAGACCTGCGAAAGCTGGCCAACAGTGACTTCGAGAAGAACCTCTATAAGCTCATGAACAACTCAGTGTTCAGTAAGAAGATGGAGAATTTACGGAAACGCGTGACCGTGAAGCTGGTTCGGTTGAAAGAGGAAGACAAGCTCAGGAAACTGATAGCCAGCCCAACATTCAACCGGAACAAGATATTCACCAACGACCTGGTGGCCCTGCACATGAGGAAAAGCCACATCAAATTCAACCGGCCCGTCTACGTGGGGATGAGCATCCTCGACCTCTCCAAGCACCTGATGTACGACTTTTACTACAACGAGCTCAAGAAGCAGTACGGCGACAGGTGCGAAGTGCTGTACACGGATACGGACTCCCTGCTGATGGAGATTCGAACCGAAGACGTGTACAAGGACATGGCAAAACACATCCATTTATACGACACCAGTGACTACCCCAAGGACCATGCCATGCACAGCACGGTTAACAAAAAGGTCCTCGGTAAGATGAAGGACGAGTGTGCCGGCACGCCGATCACCGAGTACATAGGCTTGAGGCCTAAGATGTACTCTATCCTGAAGGACGACCACGGTGAGATCCGAAAGGCGAAGGGTGTCAAGAAGTACGTAGTGAAACAACACATCAAACACGCCAGATTCAAGGAAGCCCTGTTCAAGACCCGCACCTTCAGGCATCAGATGAACACGCTGAGAAGCGATGGACACAAGATATACGGACTGACGATAAACAAGACGTCCCTATCACCGATGGACACGAAGCGTTGGATAGCCATCGATGGGATCAACACGTACGCGTACGGGCATGAGAAAATTGAACCAAGAACATAGGTGTATATATACGATGTCACGGAACCAAAGAAAGTTTGAGGCTATTTACTACAGCCCGCGTGGGTACTGGAAAGGAGCTAGCGCCATACACAAGCTTGCCAAAATGGCGAGAGTACCCCCAGACGAGGCCAAAGCGTGGCTTGAAAAACAAGCCCTGTGGCAGATCTATTTACCGGCACCACGCTACGTGCCTTGAAGAAAGTTCGGCATTGCCGTACCCAATAGCGTCCACCAGGCCGACCTCCTGTTCCTACCCCACGACAGGAGGTACAAGTATGCCCTAACCGTCGTTGACGTTGCCAGCCACTACAAGGAAGCCGAGCCCTTAACCACGAAAGATGCGGCCCAAGTAGCCCGCGGATTCGAGCGCATATACAAACGCAGTCCGCTGACATGGCCCACAGAGCTGCAAGTCGACCCCGGGCGGGAGTTCATAGGTGCCGTGTCACAACTGCTAGCCCAGCACGACGTCCAAGTCAGGCGTGGCGCGGCCGGGGCTCATCGCAGCCAAGCCATAGTCGAGAGATTCAATCGGACTTTGGCCGAGCGCTTATTCAGACACCAGTATGCGAGAGAGATGGTCAACCCAGAAAAACGATCGACGGAATGGGTACCGCGGCTACCTCAGGTGGTGTCGGCTATCAACCACGAAATCACCCATGTCACCGGCAAGAAACCAGCCGACGCTATCAAACTGAAATCAGTGATAGCCGAACCGGCTGCACCATCGCGTGGGAAGGAGATACAGATACCCGATAGGGTCCTCGTGAGGTACCTCTACCAGCCGGGGGAACACGAAGGGGACACTCGGAAACGAGCCACCGATCCGACATGGTCAGTCAAAACTTACAACATAGATAAAGTGGACATCAAAGCCGGCGAGCCGAACTTGTACTACTTGAAAGATGGGCCACCGAGAGGTTTCGTCAGAGAGGAATTATTGATCATACCATTCGGCACAATGTTACCCCCCAAGCGCAATATCTAACACTTACCTTGTCGAGTGATCCCAATAGTATCCTGTCACATTAAACCTGGTATATACAATAGCGGAGAGAGATAAGGGCCTGACTAAATGAAGCTTTACAGAGTCTTTTGTTAGACTTGATCTCGTACCGCTACTGTATATACTGCTCCGGATGTTGTGCTCCCTCAGTCGGTACAATCCTGGAACTTATTGGACATAAGCCAGGAATGGTCCCAGCAGTCAAACAGCCAGTCTGGAATCGACTCCTTGGATGGGACAGCCGAATGTGGTTGTCTTGCCGAATGTGATGTCACACATGGACGACAGGTCCGAGGCGAATTTCTCGTGTTCCAAATATGTTGAAACCGTCTCCATTGAGATGAGATCGCATTTCGATCATGTCTGGTCACTTCATTTCAGGTCATTCTAGTCTCCAGCATACACACGGTGCAGAGACGCTGATTCTCTGTAAGCCGTTGCATAACGCACGCGCAGTTTAGAATGAAATTAACGTGTTTTCTACAACATTCTGAGACTAGAAAATAATGAACCGTTCTTCAATTTTCAATTTCAGGTGTGTGAACTTCAGGTGTGTAAAAGCATACAAAAAGTGAATAAGTTCACTGTGCACAAAAGTACACGTGCCACGCGCGACAGGTTACATCAAATTTCATGCAAAATGCTTTGTTGCATGTTTATTCGAGCTGTAACAATGCATCGAACTATCGATGGATGGCAATTGTTGAGTCTCCGATAGCAGTTAAACAACGGTAGAAACGAAAAACTATCAATACATAGATAGTATGTGTGACTGTCGATAGTTTAGTAATTGACTTTCGTTGATAAATGCGCAGCACAAACTGTTTATTCAATATCTATGTTGTTTTGTATTTCTTATTGTTTGGGTGCAGATTTGCAGAATTTATGTTTTAACTGTTTACTTGATCTGGATTTCAAGTTTCTTGTCAGTTATTAAAAGGGACTAAAACTATTTGAACTTGTTTCTATTCCATATAAAGAATACATTCATTTGGAAAATGACTTCAGATGAGACACTTCAAGGAGAGAAAAAACTACTGCAATAGTTGGTTGCATTAGACTATCGCTATCGCAATAGTATGTTGCAATAGACTATAGAGATCGCAATAGTAAACTGTTGTTTCCCCCTCAGTAGTAGTCACCCATGATGTTAATGTAGGGTTATTTTTAAGTGGCTTTTATTTTATGCAATTTCAGTTTCTGGAATATATTTGATTAATAATTTTATAAATAATATGATGACAAGATACTAAACTGTTAAACCCGTGAAGATCCGGGCCAGAATTGGACTTCAGCAACAAATCATTGTCGTCAGAGGTGGCTAACAAGATCGGGTGGTCAGGTTCACTGACTTGGTTGACACATGCCATCGTAACTGTGTACATTGACGCTCATGATGTAATCACTGGATTGTCTGGTCCAGACCATTTATTTACAGACCACAGTCACAGAGATGGAAAATTGCTGCGGCGTTCAACAACCCGGAGTGTTGAGTACTGAAAACAAGTATTATAAACTCTAAATGTATCTGACAATAAGCAGTTAGGGTGTGCCCATAGCCCTAAATGTGTTCAGCGATGTCATCTTCAGCATAGTCGGGGTCGGTACAAAAGCAAGCATTGAAAGAACCACCGACAAAAAATATCACCATCTGTGTGGAACTATCAGTAATGAATTGCTCTTTTTACTATCTTCCCCACAGGCGTAGCTGTTTAACGCCAACCCGAACACAATATATGAGCTAAATGACGGCGCCCTTTCAACACAGTAATCGAAAACCTGTAAAACAATCTGACTTCATCAGAGTACCATTGCACAAAACCAAGTCAACGATTCTGACCACCCATCCACTAAGTGGCTGTGTAGCTGCCAGAAATGCCAATAGTAGCGTTTTATAATGTCTTAGATATCCAAACAAGTTAACAACGAATGTTTACAGCATCCTTTATCCGACCATCTCCACATTTACAAAACAAAAACATATACATAAGTACATCGCTAGAAAGAAAGCAATGCAGAAAGTTCAGGCCGTTCCACTAACAAGCAATACATTGGACTAATTATAAGTGGATTGATATATGTTTCTCAATGTAAAGTACTAAGACATATCCAAATTGTTTGCCATGCGAAGGAGCGAATAGTGGACGTTGTTTTCGCGCCATTCTTAAACAGTTTCTTCCCAAAAACATTTGGGTGTCACAGTATTAAGAAGAGCACCTTGCCGTTCTTTAGTTGGCTATGTCACTACATTGCATAATATAATGAGGACGTACATGCCTAATCATCAACTCATCTATCCTCAGTATGAGGAAGATACCCAAATTAAATGATTTTATAGGTGTCAGTCACGTATTGTTGTGCATGCATTATCAACGAAACTACAAATACAAACATTAATCGTTGTTTTTATGATAGCTAATAGCTCAGAACACCTAAATCAAAGCAACAATCATTAAATATTTCTTACCCCCTCCATTGAATCGACGGCTGGACCCACAAAGCAAGGACGAAGATCAACAACGCCGCAGCTGCAGCCATTATTGACGGGTGTGCTCCCACACGCAGAGATGCGCTGTCAAGGAAGTAAAATGCAGAACAAACTTATGCAGTCACATGGCTCTGCGTTCAAACACTCTGGAACACCTTAACTCGTTGTATTCATTGCATCCCTTAAAAAGATATAATACCCTTGTTATCCCCTTTCTGATGAATGAGGTTTGAGAGTTCACCATCAAAGGGACGATAATCTGTAGGCTGATAGGAAGGGACGTGAATCTGATTGGTCAATCCTCACTGTGTCGATGACATCACGCTAAAAATAGATACCTGTGTAATTCAAACGGTTGTGTAATGTCCGGGGAAAACCTCGAGCTATTGAAAGGTATACCTTTTTTTAGCTATCATAAAGCCACATGTGGTTGTATCCACTAAAGTAAATATTGAAAGCAGGGAGGTAACCTAAATGAACATTTAGGTATTGTAACATTATATTGTTGACTTCATAGAGAGTAAATTTTAGGTGCCCTTTCACAGTGAAGTGAAAAGTAGGTCACACAGAGCGAGACAGCTGTGTATTATATAACGCTAGGTTATGTTTGCTTTGATAACATTTCTCCTACAACCATGCCCGTGGAAGGATGGAAAGAGTATTTGTCCAGCATTTACTTTGATCCCAAACATTCAGCCTCCTTTTCAGGCCCATCTAAATTATATTACATCGTGAAAAAAGAGGGGAAATTTGATATAGGTTTACATCGCATCAAGAAGTGGTTAGCGCCTCAAGATGCCTATTCACTTCCACGAGCTATGAGGTATAAGTTCAAACGCAATAGAGTGGTAGCTTCAGGTCTCAATGAGCGTTGGGACATCGATTTAGCTGACCTTTCTAATATAACCTCACACAATGATGGGGTGAAATACCTATTCATTGCAATTAATGTATTTACACGATTTCTATGGGTGGAACCTCTACAAAATAAAACTCCAGATGCTGTTATTAAAGCCACGAAGAAGATCTTTTCTCGTGCAACTCTACCACACATTATAAGATCTGACAAACGTCGTGAACTTGACAACAGGAAAGTAAAATCCTATTTAGCCAGTAAGGGTATTACCTATTACGTCACACAGAATGAAACCAAGGCCTCTTATGCAGAGAGAGTAATACGGACTTTGAAGACAACGATGTACAGATACTTCACTTACAAACTAACCTATCGTTATCTGAACATTTTACAAGACTTGGTGAATGATTATAATCAAAGATCCCATAGCTCGCTGAATGAACGTTCACCCATTGATATTAATGCAGACAATGAATCTGTTGGGTGGAAAGAACAGTACATTGACCCACTTATCCACAAACCCAAAGCAGAGAAGATGAAAGAAACCAGAAAGAAAGCCTTTAAATTCAAAGTAGGGGATCAGGTGCGACTGTCACATCTTAGACATGTGTTTCAACGTGACTATCAGGAGAAATGGACAGAGGAAATATTCATTATTAGCAGACGATACTATAGGGATGGGATACCAGTCTATAAAGTCAAGGATATGGCTGGGGATCCAATCACGGGTACCTTCTATACAAATGAACTTCAGAGAGTAGATAAGCCTGGTGACAGTATATGGTGTGTGGAGAAAGTCCTTAAAGCCAGAAGGAGAAGAGGTCAGAAAGATGTCTTTGTCAAATGGATGGGTTATCCAAAGAAATTCAATAGTTGGATCCCTGAGGGTGATCTACAGTCTGTGTAGCAGATATAAAGAGCGACAAGATCATCACTTGTTCTCATTCAAAGTTAGACTGTTGGACTGTCAACATGTACTCCTGTCCAGTGTGTTCTAAGACTTATGCCTGGCCTGATAGCCTGAAACGGCATACGAACTTTAAGCACGATCATTATAATCAGCAGCAGCAACAACAACAACAACAACAACAACAACAACAACTACAACAACAACAACAACAACAACAACCCTATGAAGGAGAAAATTTCAAGTTTACCATCCCCTCTAATGCAGTCATTGTGGGTGCTTCTGGGAGTGGCAAATCGATGTTTGTATACAACCTTCTCACGCATGGAAGTATACAGCCAGCACCTAATCACATTGTCTGGTGCTACACCCAATGGCAGCCCCTGTACCAGGTGGTCAGTGAACAGTTACCCCATGTCAAGTTTGTGAAAGGAATTCCCTACAATGTACTCGAAGATACCTACTTTGATGCTAGAAATGACAACATGCTTGTTTTGGATGACTTGATGTCTGAGGCCAAGGATGATAAACGTGTCAGTCAGTTATTCACACGAACTTCTCATCACAAAAATGTTATTGTTTTTCTGTTGTTACAAAATTTATTTCCGCGGGGGAAAGAGTCACGTGACATCGCTCTGAATTCCCACTATGTGACTCTATTTAACTCTCCTGTGGATAGACTACAAGTCCAATTGTTTGACAGACGTATCTACCCCAACAATGTTGATAGATTTATGTCAGTGTATGAGATAGCTGCTCAAAAGCCCTATGGCAATCTGACAATTGACCTACGACCCAACACTCTGGAATCAGAAAGGCTACATCCTAATGTACTCTCTCAAGCTGATATGCCCTCAGCCTCAAAGATAACATCAGATCACCTATCAAATCTCTCCCCACAATCAAGACAAAGCGAGACTGGGATCCGGTCTATAAAAGAGGAGCAACTTGAGCCATCGCATCATTTGACTCCTGACATTCAAAGGGTGAACATCTCTGAAGAAACTGGGGACAGTGCGAACCCATCAGAAGACGGAAACATGCCTAGCTGTGATGAATGTGGGCTTTTGTTTGAGAACGGACATGACTTGCAAAGGCATGTGAGGACCTGGTGTCCACTACAGAAACGAGTCAAAATGGATACCACTTATAACAAAGAGGAAGAGGATTCTACATCCAGAAGAGACATCTAAAGTTACTGACGCTGATACACAGAGAGAAGTCAAAGGGTTGGAAAACATGTGGGAGCAAACTTTGAAAGCTTGTAAGGAGGACATATGGAAAAGGAAGGAGGAGTATGAAGACCAAGGGAAAAGTGAGAGATGGGTAGAACAGAAATTGCAGAAATGCTGGCAGACTACCTTTCTGGAAAGGCTTGTGAAAGTCGTTCGTTATGCCAGTTACTTTGGCAATGGACCCCTCTTTAAAACTATATTGGAGAAAGTGAGAGGCTTGGACCCTGACATGGACCCCAAAGAAATGGATGCTAAAATTACTCAGTGGATGAAACCTGTCGTGAAAGATATTCTCTCTCATGTGGACTTAAGACAGGCAGAAGATTTAGAACCTGTTGACAGGTCTGAGGATGGACAATCAGATGATGAACTGTGAACTTCTTTGTTTTGTATGAGCTGAATATATATTGCTAATATCATGTGGTAGAATGTGAATAGATTGTTAATGCATTAAACTGTATGCAGTTTTATTTGAGGTATGTAATGATCAACATGTATTGTGTATTTGTAATAAAGAGTGTGAATAGCATCAACTAGTTGAATTTTTCTTCTTGGGTAGGAATGATCTCGTATATACACATGCATATATAAATTGCATTGATGTGGACACATTTGCAAAGAAATACACAACCTCAGATTTTAAGTCAAAACCTTTATTTCACGAATATCACAATGTTATAACCATGAATAAATTCGCACATCCAATCATACAAATTGTCATTGTGTTAAAAATAATATTAACGATCAGTCGATGACCTGATAATCTCTCAAAATTCATACATACAGTGGTGGTAATACTTTATGTAGAGAGGACCCTAGCTGAACTTTACACAACATAATATCAACATTATATGATTATACAAACACTGTACATGATGGACATACTGTGTTGAGGAGCGCTTTCACTTGCTTTCTCCTGCTATAACAAAACTGCGTCCCTGTTTACATTCTCAAGTTCTAATTGAACAATGTAACCACTGTGTGCGTCAGCAATGTAAGTCCTAGAAATACATACATTCGCTTCTGATATGAAAGGTATGAACTGGCTTAAACAAATACACATTTATGAAATAATTACTTTCTTGAATCTGAATTGATCTTGTAATGACCATGAGCTAGTGTATGAACTTTATCCCACAAAACATATCTCTTATCATCAAAGCAACTCAAACTAATTTTGTTCACAGCTACGCTGTAGAGCTGGTGGCTCTTGCTCTGAATACTATGCATAGTGTGTCTATATTGTACCTCGTCAAAGAGGCATTGTTTGTACATGGAATGTCTAAGTTGCTTCTTGATCATGGTTTTGAACACTCCCTAATCCGTCTGTTTTTCTTTTCCATCATAAAAAAGAGAGTACATTTTTGGTCGCAATCCAACAAACTGTTCAAGAACACAGCCCCCAACTTCGTCTTTGAACTTGCCCAAAACTTTAGCATATTGTACAGAATGCAGAGGGTGGGAGGGGTTATAATTGCTTGTGTCAAACAAATCAGCATGCTTCGCCACATCAGCATACAGGTCTTCTGTCTCAATTTGATAACGCAATGAGTCTGTGTCAGTAAAACACAAGAGGGCCTTTTCTCCATAGTGTTTACGGATAAAATTATAGTGAAAATCATACATCACTATCTTTGAGAGATCGAGGATCGAAAAGCCTGGATACAGAGGTTGATTTAAGAACAGGGTCGCTCTTTTCAGGTGTACAGCCATTAGATCAGGATTAAAGATTTTAAAGGCCTCAAAAGTAGGTTTAGCACAAAGTTTTCTGAGCCTTTCAGATGAACTGACCAATTCGACATTAACATGCTTCCTAACATTCATCATTGATCTGCCAAAACATGAATTATTACATAACTTGAAAAAAGCATTTTCTGCTTCATTCTTTGCCTGTTTACGTTTCTGTGTGTTAAAGTGAATGTATTTTCGTAACCATGGAGACTGTTGGAACTGGATTACTCGATGAATCTTAGTCAACTTCAGTCCCTGATTCAAATAGAACTGCAAATTCCTGTAGTGTACAACATATTTTTGTTTATCATACAGATTTGGGACTAGCTTTCTAACAGGTTTTCCCTTGATACAGAGTTTTTCTCTTGACTCCAGGGAATGAGGAGAAAGCATGTCTTTTGTTACTGTCATGGACTCTGGGGCTAAGGGATAGTCATTGTGACTGTCATGCAACTCGTGTGGATACTCTAGGTCAACCTCCAAAATATATCCAGTTTTACAATCGTTAGGGATGCTTTGTATGTTAAGTCTGTCAATGTCCTCTGGGGTCATCCATTGGAAGTCTCGTTCAGGCAGGGGCTGGGACATGGCATGACCATATAGATTATTAGCATCCCAGTACATGATATAAGACGAGGGCTCGCTAGGTCGGAAATCCTTTTTCAGATAAGGATTGTTAGCCTTGGCATATTTTGTTGAAATCATAGATATACCACTCCTAAAACCTTGTTCTATCATGAGATGCATGTCCAAGTCAGTGAGGAGCTCAAGCTCTACATTTCCCATCTTCCGCATAGCATCCCAACCCCACCCTGGCAATGTGTAATAATGGGCAGGATCTAAGTGGTAGTATTCAAGAGACATGTCCCGAAAATTCTCAAAAACGTCTGCCAACAACAAGACATCCGTTTTCATATATAAATTGTGATAGTCACCATTGTCTTAAGACTAAAAGTGGACCATACCTGCTGTGCATGGGCACAATCACTGTCTGAAATATGACAGTCAGTCAGAACATTATAAAAGTCATCTTTGGAAGGGAGACAATTCATCTCAAACTTGGATTCATCATCCATGAAATCATAGGGATACAAACCTTTTCTTAAGAGATACTGAAACTGTTGCTGATCCAAAAACTCATGTTTCAGATTCTTAAATTTAGAAGAACTTTCAGCTTTAAAATTGTCTACCAATGTTTCTAAGATGCATCTAGAAACTGAATCGAGTCAATGAATCTCAGATTGCCGACAGAGAACGATATGTACTTTTCCATGTTGTTAGCCAAACATTGTAGTTTTTGCTTGATAGATTTGTCCAGCTTTTGCATAATGAGATGACTGTCGTAACCCTTAAGATTGTGAAAGATGACAGGAAGAAAGTATTTGTTCTGGTCGGTTTCTTTGTCCGTCACTCTCTTTAGCTTATAATTGAGATTACATTTTTGAAGGGCAGCACCCCTAAATCGCCCTGATATGTGATAATGGTTTCTCGTTTTGACAGATTTAAGATCAAAAGGTGTATGACATATATGGCAAACTTTAACCACCTGAAATGCCTGTTCTTCATCAGCAGTGATTATCATTGGTGCTTCCTGATCTAACAGGTGTGTGATGTGCTTCTCTTCCTCGAGTAAACATTCAATGAAATGATGAATAACATCTTGACCCCTGTAAACTACAGCTGGTTTATAATATTCTGGGTTTGAACATATTACCTTGTAGCAGAATCCCGAAGGCTCATGTTGTTGGTAGACTGTAGTGTGTGACATATTTGGGTTGGGCTGGCAGCTGGTAATCTTTCTGGTAATGGACTCGAAATCGGCATAGATCACAAACGGGACCCTAAGCTGCTTCTGTAGACCTTTAAACTTAACCTATTTCTCATTATCACTCTCGGGTAATCTAATTTTCTGCAGGCCATGGGAATAACAATATGGTTTATGATTATCAAGCAAATTTTGTCTTGTGAAGCCAAGAAGACAGTGTTTACAATAGATTGTTTTTCCATTATGATTTGTCCTATCCCTCATCAATCTACTGAAATTCCTTATCAAACAATAGTGCATCTTTTCTCCTTGGCTTAACACGAGTAAATCTATTTCTCTTGAAAAGTTGCACTTGCCAACACAGAGTGGGAAAATGCCATCCTCATCATCCTCATAGCCAAATACATTAACTGAAATCCCATTTTGCTTTTCAAATTTGAAAATTTGTGACAAAGGCATAGGCATGTCAATTCCGTCTAGTTTCAAGTTCTTTTCAAACTGAATATACTTGTTGACTTGTTTCCAGTCCACAGGATATAGGGCTGCTAACACTGACCACATAAAACATTTATTGTCCTCGTTTTTAATATTCAAGATAGCCTTCTTATCCTTCAGATAGTCGGGTAGGGGAATGTAACTGCTTGCTGCTAAGGGAGTATACTCTGCCATGTTTACTTCTAAGTGAACTATGTGATCCAA
This sequence comes from Haliotis rubra, assembly GCF_003918875.1. Taxonomy (NCBI): domain Eukaryota; kingdom Metazoa; phylum Mollusca; class Gastropoda; order Lepetellida; family Haliotidae; genus Haliotis; species Haliotis rubra. Next base: position 212,770 of record NW_025765167.1, on the reverse strand, counting down.
CATCCACCCACTACCTTCAGCCTGAAACTCCTGAGTAGCAGTACACAGCTTCTGATAGGCCTCTGCAATTTGTTCTTGCATTTGAGAGAGATTTGTAACGATAACATTTGTACTTCTCATCACTGGCTCTTCCAAAATGCTATCATTATTTTCATCATATTTAAAATACTTAACTTTCAACGTCAGAAACCATTTCACAACCTTTTTGCTCTAATAAGAAATCATGCAGTAATGTTTCAATATTCCTTTGCTCGTCTGCGAGAAATTGTAAAATGTCTACACTGCTCCCCTCACTGGGAGTGAGCATTGTTGTGGAGACCACCCCCTCTAGAGCCTCCATTCGTCCGCCGCCGACCTGATTCCTTCTTCTCTCTTCATAGCGCCCCCGCCTTCTCACACAACTGTCGCCTGTGCCTACTCTCTGACCGTAAAAGCGCTCAGGCATAGGCCGATGGCACTGCTTACACTGTCTGCCTTTGTGCGCGCATCCTTCACAAAAGGCCTTACCAGGAAGAAGACACCTGTGACGACCACACCAGTTGCAAATAGCAAAACGAGCTGGCAATGTGTTGTCTTCTGGCTTTGAGGGATGTAGGCATTGCCCTTTAGGAGTGTCGCTCACATCTGCAGACTTTCTCTTCAGACCCGGTAGACAGTTGTGGGTGTTAAAGTTGTCTTGTCGTGTAAAGGTGTGCTTACATTGCTCACAAGTGATTCGATCATTCCCGTGAACAGTGCGAATATGTCTCATCAAGTGCTGTCGTTGCTTGAAGGTCTTATTACACTCCTTACATCTGTTCCCATCACACTTTTGTTGAGCTGGTGATGAGGGCCTCGATGATAAATCTAACGCCAACAGCTGAATTCGTTTCAATGCTAATTCTTGGTCATCTTCACAGTTATTAGCTTTAGCCCAGGCCTCCAGTTCCTCTATGGACGTCACCGTGTTTAGAAATGTTTGCTTATCCATGTTGTTTGCCATTCTAAAATTAATGAAGGACAGATATCAACGTAAACCTAGTAAAATGTGGTTTGTTTGGGTTTTTTAGTTGTTGTTTTTCCGGGGGTTTTCATGATCACCCTATTTGTTATTAACTTTCATTGTCACCTATTGGATTTTAAATACACGACGTCGGTAGCATTGACAACTTAACAAAGGGGAATAAACGTTACAATTATGTTAAATAAACCTGACTATAAGTATAGTGATATGTTTTAGTGCCAGAACCACTTACCTGTGAAAAATGCAAAAATGAGATTTGTCTCTTAAAGTGATGGATTTGGTATACTTGATTACCTACCAAAGTATGTACCTGTTTCTATTACTAATTTTAGAGATAATGAATAGAGTCATAACCAAGAATAATAGCTAAATAACTTGTATATGATATGTGGCGTTTTAGGTCAAAAAGAAAGATCAGATACACATCAGAGAAAAGTTTACTTTAATTGTTTTATTTACCGTATCACAATGTTGAATTGAATGATATGATAGCTAATGGAAACCTATCGGATATCAAGTGAAAGTATTCTACTTTGTTACATAACTTGAGTCAGTCAAGTTATATTATCACAGTAGTGTTGATAGTAGTTTAATTTGCGTAAGAGAGTAGATCTATGATTAGAGAGTCAAGAAATTGGGGTAAATGCTTTTTCACATTGAGATACTGCCCTGCAGTGAAAGGAGAGAGGCTATTAGTCACTAGCTATCACCCATATGTGTCCGCTAGACTGTTTGGACTCTCAAATGTCTCTCAATCAAGCTAAGGGCAATTGCGTGCTAAGCCAACTATCCCATTGCTACACTGTGCTAGGGGGTTGCGGGCGGTGGCCAGCTGTAACATTATCCCCTGCTGGAATACATTGTACCAATGATTTTAAGGAGCTCTTCAAATATGGTTTTGCTGTTTTCCCCCCAAAGGGGAAATATGGAGATAAGTGGTTTTGGCATAAAACCCATCGATGTAATCACTACCATTTACTTTTCATGCTTCCATTTTAATAGTCAACATGCTAATTCATTTTGTAGGCATGATCATTAATTAACACACCTTGTAATGACGAATAATCGCAGTTACGTAATTTTATATTTCCTTTATGCTTGCAAAGATGTTTTTGAGGGTAATCTTTACCTGGAGTGTATCACACGTGTTGTATGGACGCTACTTGAGCAATAAATCGTCCATTTTGAATTTATAATGAGACACCTGGACACCTGGTGTGTCTGTTTTTAGATGATGCGTCTTTGTCTCAGGTCTATAGTGAGATCTATGGTGTGAACACCTGGTGTGTCTATTTTTAGAATAATAAAAGGTCCCCCTGAACAGCCCTCCATACAGTGTTTCAGTCACTACACCTAGTGATTACACATTGTGGATATACCAGTGTATTTCTTATGGTATTACTAATCAACCTTGGATTATACTATGTGATTCACTGGGTTTATATTTTCAATAGCTCAGCCTCTCAACTACACATCTCTGGAGTAATTAAACATTGTGTATATTTCTCACTGGATTACAAAACATCTTTGGATTATACAATAGAGTCACTACACATTATACTAACAGTGTATTTCTCTTTTATCTCAAAGCGAGCGCCCGTTATCGCAGTATTAATTCCCGTCTGACTAACTATAACTATTAAAAATGTGAAATTCAAATGTATACAACGTCCTACCTTCAGTCCTTACATTGTAACACAGAATACATCGTAACACAGATTAAGATTTACATCATCATCAGATTGAACGAGTGTTGGGGGATAAAGACTAGTGTACATGAAGTCAACTCACCTCTGTTCATCATATCCATTGTTGAGGCAAACAGTGGTGGTAAATCTAGATGTTTAGGGGTTGGAACAAGTAACCCATTCATGTGAAGAAACAGATTGATTCATACTGTACTCCAACAATGAATGACTCATTTGCCCACCCGTAAGTCCGACCTACAGCAATTCAAAGCTATGTTTACGGGAAGGGAATCCCCTCTCCCACCCAAGCATGAAGATTAAGAAAACAAGCGTATAAAGGAGTGAAAAATAAATAACTTCAAATACATGTTACCGAGTGTCCATGTTAATACTTTCTTTTTAATTTGCCACAGCCTCCGAGTGAGGTGTGCCATGTTCATTCTGCCATAACATTGCCTCTCCCTACGTTCAATGAACCGAGAAGCATGACGGCCTTCACGCCCATTGAAGAAACCAGGTCATAGACCGCGTCCCCCCGCCGCCATTTTGAAACAAATGATAAATATATAGATTTAAACAAATAACAAAGTCCTAGCAATGCCCGTCGATGAAAAAAACTGAGTAAAATGTTGAAACTCATAGCGAAATCACACACAGCATGCTTCTCACCAAAATATCCCATGTAGAACGAGTCACCATGAACTTACTTTAAAAATCCCACATAATCATATGAATAAATACAGCCCGATACACACACAGAATACAACCTATAGATAGTTGATTACACATGACTCACATATGCCATGAGCCTACCTTAAAACTCACACACAATCACATGAATAAACACAGCCCGATGCACACACACACAGGATACGACCGATAGAAAGTTGACATGACTCCCGTTTACCACGAATCATTAAATCCCAACACAATAAACACAGTCCAATCATAATCAGAACCTTTCCCTACATTCATCGTTTTTTTTCTAAACTATAGCTTGCATAAAACCAATTTTAGTGCGTAGATGTACTCGCATTGTTAACATGTGTACTCACGATACTGTCGTCAACAACATTATTCACACAATACGTTCGTACGCAAAAATACTCACAAATTAGAATAAAGAATGATCCATCACATAAATTCCACACCTACTGTGCTGTTTTAAACGGTCATGAAACCGCCAGAATACCTAAACACGCACAGCACAACATATCGGCTGCACACGGCGGTGAACAAAGAGCATTCAAGCTTGGCGCCAACAGCCCCTGCCTAAAACCGGTTCTGTCAAACTGGATCGCAAAAGGGTCTATCAAACCGGTTCGCAAACGGTTCTGACTCAATATGGCTACATGTCCAAACCGGCCACATGTCCAAAACGGCTTTGTAGACCAAAAATGGCTTTACAACACTAGTGTAATAGCTTATGTATTTATAAACCGTTTATATATATATATATGTATATAAATATATTCATTACAGATCATTAAAATTGTTGTTGTATTCAATACAATGAACTGTAACAGTTGTTATCTTCAATACCATGAACTGAAACAGTTGTTATCTTGTATTCAATCAACAGGAATGACGATTAAACTGAAACTTGTATGTCTGATAATAGTATTAGGAGGTTAAACATTTTCGTGGATTCAGTGAAATAGGGTTGAAATTGGTATTATAAAAAACCAAGAATTGTACAACAGTTGTTTTATGTCAATCCTACAGCAATACATTCAGTGAGTTTAGTACACTCTCATCAGCTCTATGGCGGTGGTCTGTACATAATTGCCCAGACAATCCAGTGATCAACAGCATGAGCGTCATTCTACACCATGTGCCATGTGTCAACCAGCGAGCCTGACCACTCGATCCCCTTAGTCACCTCTTATGACAAGCATGGGTTACTGAAGGGTAACCCAGACCTTCAGGGAATACAATACATTAAGAAACAAGAGATATTTTTGCGTATGAACGTATTGTGTGAATAATGTTGTTGACGACAGTATCGTGAGTACACATGTTAACAATGCGAGTACATCTACGCACTAAAATTGGTTTTATGCAAGCTATAGTTTAGAAAAAAACGATGAATGTAGGGGAAGGTTCTGATTATGATTGGACTGTGTTTATTGTGTTGGGATTTAATGATTCGTGGTAAACGGGAGTCATGTCAACTTTCTATCGATCGTATCCTGTGTGTGTGTGTCTCGGGCTGTGTTTATTCATGTGATTGTGTGTGAGTTTTAAAGTAGGCTCATGGCATATGTGAGTCATGTGTAATCAACTATCTATAGGTTGTATTCTGTGTGTGTATCGGGCTGTATTTATTCATATGATTATGTGGGATTTTTAAAGGTAAGTTCATGGTGACTCGTTCTACATGGGATATTTTGGTGAGAAGCATGCTGTGTGTGATTTCGCTATGAGTTTCAACATTTTACTCAGTTTTTTTCATCGACGGGCATTGCTAGGACTTTGTTATTTGTTTAAATCTATATATTTATCATTTGTTTCAAAATGGCGGCGGGGGACGCGGTCTATGACCTGGTTTCTTCAATGGGCGTGAAGGCCGTCATGCTTCTCGGTTCATTGAACGTAGGGAGAGGCAATGTTATGGCAGAATGAACATGGCACACCTCACTCGGAGGCTGTGGCAAATTAAAAAGAAAGTATTAACATGGACACTCGGTAACATGTATTTGAAGTTATTTATTTTTCACTCCTTTATACGCTTGTTTTCTTAATCTTCATGCTTGGGTGGGAGAGGGGATTCCCTTCCCCGTAAACATAGCTTTGAATTGCTGTAGGTCGGACTTACGGGTGGGCAAATGAGTCATTCATTGTTGGAGTACAGTATGAATCAATCTGTTTCTTCACATGAATGGGTTACTTGTTCCAACCCCTCTAAACATCTAGATTTACCACCACTGTTTGCCTCAACAATGGATATGATGAACAGAGGTGAGTTGACTTCATGTACACTAGTCTTTATCCCCAACACTCGTTCAATCTGATGATGATGTAAATCTTAATCTGTGTTACGATGTATTCTGTGTTACAATGTAAGGACTGAAGGTAGGACGTTGTATACATTTGAATTTCACATTTTTAATAGTTATAGTTAGTCAGACGGGAATTAATACTGCGATAACGGGCGCTCGCTTTGAGATAAAAGAGAAATACACTGTTAGTATAATGTGTAGTGACTCTATTGTATAATCCAAAGATGTTTTGTAATCCAGTGAGAAATATACACAATGTTTAATTACTCCAGAGATGTGTAGTTGAGAGGCTGAGCTATTGAAAATATAAACCCAGTGAATCACATAGTATAATCCAAGGTTGATTAGTAATACCATAAGAAATACACTGGTATATCCACAATGTGTAATCACTAGGTGTAGTGACTGAAACACTGTATGGAGGGCTGTTCAGGGGGACCTTTTATTATTCTAAAAATAGACACACCAGGTGTTCACACCATAGATCTCACTATAGACCTGAGACAAAGACGCATCATCTAAAAACAGACACACCAGGTGTCCAGGTGTCTCATTATAAATTCAAAATGGACGATTTATTGCTCAAGTAGCGTCCATACAACACACACGGTTGGAATTCGATTTAAAGATTGGTTCAACCAGTCGTGCTTGCACGTCTGTCTCATCTGACGACAACGATACAAATGATAGATTTAATTCAAAATCTCTTTTTATACAGCCTTGACATAACGGGTCTGGATGAGTTCATTTTCCCCACTTACATATATTTAGCACAGCGTCTTGAATGAAACATGATTGAAGCAATAGCAAGGGGTGATAGGCCAGGTTACGTGTGTACGGATGGCTTCAGATCAGCGGTATTGTTCTGTAAACACCCCTGTGCTGTAGATTCGTCCAGTCGGTTCATTCCAGTCACGACAAGTTTAGTGAGCTATTTTAAGCATGGGTATTTACCATATTGCGTTGTATAAATAATAATTCACTCACTTTATGGGTAGACTGAAATATAAACGAGACGAGTTGATGTACAATAAAATGATCTAATAGTTTGCTGTCTGTGAACGAACTTAAGAGGAAAACGTATAAGAGGAACGCGGGGCTTCCTCGGTCATTACACAACCGTTTGAAATACACAGGTATCTATTTTTAGCGTGACGTCATCGACAGAGGGAGGATTGACCAATCAGATTCACGTCCCCTCCTATCAGCCAATCAGATTCTCGTCCCTTTGATGGTGAACTCTCAAACCTCATTCATCAACGGGCTGCTGAAGACCAATTCTAACCGGGATATTGACGGGTTGCAGTAATGAAACTCATCAGACTCGGGCCCCTGATCTTGTCTTAGTTTAAAAGAGTAAGAACTATAATATCTGATGACATCTTTATTCAACTATGTACGACACAAAATACAATACTTTGCGTTGAATGTGTTTACATTAGTGTTGAAAAAAACACCTCTCATACAAGATGAGCACTTTTGTAACACATTTTGTATTCAATGATAAACAGTGACTAACAGACAGACAGACCGACGGAAGGGACTGACCATCGATGTTGCCCTTATTCAGATGGGAACAACACAAAATCAAATAATGGTAACTGAGAGACAGGTTATTGGGTATTTTCGTAGATCACACTTCGTAAAGAATACAGACATAGACATGGGGTGAGTTTAGTTTTACGCCGCTTTTAGCAATATTCCAACACTATCACTGCGGGGGACACCAAAAATGGGCTTCACACATTGTACCCCTGTGGGGAATCGAACCCGGATCTTCGGCGCGACGAGCAAAAGGTTTAACCATTAACTACAAGGCTACCCCACCGCCACTAGACAGACATTGACGTATGTAGGTAAATGGACGGAAGGACAGATCGATTATGCCATCTTTCTATTCAGGTACAAATCAAATGCACTACACTGAATGATTAGTTACTAAGCATCTTCGTTCATTACACGAGGTAATATAGTCGAGATAAACAATAAACCAGAGATAACAAATGAATATATTGCAAGTGCTGTAATTATTCATACATAAGATAACTGGATCAGTCTATCACTATAAACGAGAAATATAAATAATTGTTATGAAATATATCAAAGGAGCATTCTGTCAGAAAATGTGATTAAACTAATTTTTTCGTGCTTTCAGGAGATGCCAAAACCGAATTGCCATCAGAGTGAGTGAGTGAGTTTAGTTTTACGCCTCTTTTAGCAATATTCCAGCAATACCACGACGGGGTACAACAGAAATGGGTTTCACACATTGTACCCATGCGGGGAATCGAACCCGGGTCTTCGGTGTGAAACCACAAGGCTACCCCATCGCCCCAATTGCCATTAGCAAAATACTATTGAAATTACACATATCGACAGCAGAAGTACACTTGATACATTTTAAATAAATGACAATATATTTTACCAGAACGACTATTCAATATGGCTGACGTGGCGGACATGTTTAATATGACATTAAAAATAATAAGTGTTGAAACGTTCCAGAGATTATATATGTATGTTGAATTATGAAGTATACAAGTAATACCGAAACATTAAGTACGCAGAATTCAGGTACAGTTGTTGCCATGCTATTGTTATTTTCATATGTGTGTGTCAACGAAGATCTATGCGCTCCGTGAAAACAAAAGACATATAAAACATATATATGACTTGATTCTGTTACAGCCAGATGCGTGTGATGATGTTGCTGGATATTAATGATACCAAACAGGTGATTTATATTAGGATGCTTTGAACAGAATTTCAGTTCAGTAGCTAAGCTTTCAGGGAAGACCTTAGTAAATGGTCATGGAGAATCGAACCCACGATCAGATCCTGACACGGAAAAGGGAGGTAAGTTACATTTCTATCTAGTAATGATGGTGTGTATGTGCATAGGTGATACATATTTCGTAAAAACATAAAACATGGAACAGGCGTTAATATTTGAGCAATTTGTTATATCAAAGGGAATTTGGACTAATCAGTATAAAAATGGTTGATAAAGAAATTGAGCATTTTGGAATATTTTGATGACAAGTGTTATTGTATCACGGTTTAATCTTGCGTGCTTGTTGTTTACATTTTGGCCAAACAGTTGGGTTCCTGTTCCATATGTGGAAATGCTGAAAGAAATTCAACAGACTGAAACTAAAATGACGTAAAATTACTGTAAATAAAATATAAGTAATACTATTTTAATTACTAATACATTTGTGGAAAATGGAAAAATAGAAAAGATCATTCTGTTCTCCAAATGGATACAAGCATTGTTTGCGAACGAAACACTGTAGTCAAAACGCTGCCCAAGAGGTCGACTATTTCGAGTAGTAATACATCATTCCGGAAGTGGGTCTCAGACCGAATGAGGCCTCCAGTTTCCCCACTGCATCCGCGAAAGTAGTCCGGGCCTCTGGTTTCTCTTTCCAGCAGCTTTGCATCAGACTGTAGTGGCTGGATAAAATAAACACGAGACATTTTGCTTTTGTTATACAATAATTACCTAATTATTTTACATGATTTACAGAGCACCGTTCACAATGTATTCTTAGCGCTACTCTCGTAAAACTTTCTTTGAGATTCACAATAGTCGCTCAGATTGCTTTGTGAAGCAGGGTCCATATCTTCTGGGTATTCTGACGCTTTTTAATTCATTTATTACATTGCTTCACGCCTATTACGTAGCACACGCGCACGTGCGCACACACACGCACATACGCACACACACGAGTGTACTTCAGATTTCGTAAGTCAATTAATGATTATACGATTCGCCTGTTATCGGCCTGAATCGCTCTTCATGCATTCGACCACTGCTTATTTGACCCTGACCCGACTATAACAGATGGTCATGTTAACGCTAAACGCTTTAAGCCACTTTTTAAAATTGTCATTAATCGCCCTGGTCACGAAGTACCGTATGAAACATCACTGGTGTTAGTATACATGCATCTAACCACTTACACGTCTTCAGCGTATTCCGGCTTCGAGAGTCTGTAACCATTCTTAAGCTGGGTCGGCAGGTCTCGGCTCCTCATTTCACCGTAAGGGATCTGGCCTGTTGAGAGATAAAACACAGGGTGTATACTAAAACTACCTCCATGAGCTCATACGTGAAGATCCGGGCTAGAAATGGTCTTCAGCACCTTATGTTTGTCGTAAGACGCAACTAACGGGAGCGAGTGATCAAACTCGCTTGCTTGGCTGACTGTCTGGCTCAGATGCGATTATTTATATGCCTCGCATAGGTAGCGTATTGGCAGCGTTAAACATCAGACAAAAAAATCCCACATACACAAAAAATAATAGAAACCATATTCTCAAATACTTCTATTTAGTGACGAAAACTATACCAAACAATATCTATACCTTACCAATTCAGAATATCATTGATATTAATCAAAAATTGTTACAACAACGTAACACAAAAATGCCTTAGTTCACATTCACATACACATCCATCACAATCTACGTCCACGTTCTCACAGACATACATGTATACCTAGGTACTTAACTAATTACATTAAACATTTCAATGCACTTCCAAGAATATATTTGTCACACCTACCCATGCTGAGGATTTCCCACATAGTCACCCCAAAGGACCAGACGTCACTCTTCTCATTGGCTCCCTTCAGAGACTGAAGACATTCTGGCGCCGTCCACTTCACAGGGATTCGATCCTGTGTGTATGTGTAACATATCAACACTCAGGGTTTATGCCATTTTGATAAAACTACTTATCATGGTTACAACTGACATTTGGCTTATTTGAAGGGCCGAATGGGCAATCTATGTTCCTTTACTGTTTATGTCAATGAGCCCGATTTACCGTTGGTCTACAACTGATTTGCCTTGGCAATGTTCCACAAGCATAACGTCTGCTGTAAGCCTTTGTTAAAATATGAAGCTTCCGTATTTCTTTGAGTTACTGTTGTTTATGAAACGAGGGCCCTGTTCAGACCCGATTGCTGGCCGCAAGATATATGTTACATATTTCCCTTCTTACCCCTTTGGAGGCATCATCCGCACTGGCGTCTTCCATGCGACTTGGTCCGAATCCACTGACCTTCACTTCATTTGTGCTTGTCAAGAGGCAGTTGCGAGCAGCCAGTTTGCGATGGACAACCTGGAGAAGGACATTGTATTGAGCTAAACTGGTACAGTCTTTGTTTTCCATGAGAACAGGACATACCGCTACATGTGTCCCATTCTTGGTCCTCATCAACCCATGATTGTCGTAATGGGTAACTATCGCGATCGGGTGGTCAGGGTCTCTTATTTGGTTGACACATGTCATCGTGTCCCAATATTGATGCTCATGATGTCGATCACTGGATTGCATGGTCCAGACTCGATTATTAAGAGACCGGTGGCCTATAGATGATTATTGCTGAATGCGGCGTTAAACAACAAACAAACAAACAAACTAACAAAAAACACTCAAGTCAAGACTTAATGTACCTTTGTAACGTAATGTATATACCTTGAATATACTTGTTTTTCAAACATAAGATTACGAACAAAAACGTTTACCGTCTCACATTTTTTAAAATATATGGACCAAAATAACGAGTAAACAATAAAAAGAAAGCCCACCCAACCAATGCCTAAGGGAACCAACCAACTTTTTCCTAACTCCACCTCCTGAAAGTCAATACATGCACTTTACACTTGCCACAACACAGAGAGTGTCCAGTAAATACATACCTCTTTACTAACGAGATACTCCATACCCCGAGCAATGCCTAAGACAAATGTCTGAATCTGCTCCAGAACTTCAAGATTCACTTTGTCCTGTCTAGAGGTCAGCCACTTGTCCAGCGGACCATTTTCACAGTACTCCAACACCACCACCGGCCCCACTGAAGAAGAAGGTATATATCAGATATGGCAATGACAGGTTCTACAAGATCACACGTATTCAGGGGATGTGTGCGCTAGAACGGAGGAAGCGAAAAATATATTTTGTTAACACATTTCTTTTCATGATATCGAGCAACCTAATCTTCTGAGCAAACACCATGAGGGCAATTCATACTTTCCATAGTTTTCTCTCCAAACAACCAAGATCCTGGTTTCAGACCAGAAACAGAGTGTTAAAGTGTGGTAATATTAAGATGACTGAAAAAGACGCCAGAGGTAGCCGTAGTCATGATATTGGCAAGGAGGTTCAGGATCTTACATCCTGCATTTCCTACGTGAGTAGTGAATGAGTGTGGTTTTACGCCGCTTTTTTGCAATATTCCAGCAATATCAGAAGGTGAACGCAAGAAATGGGCATCACTTACACGCATCATTATCAACGACTGCGCCGATGAATTTCAGCACGTTGGAATGTTCCCCGACCCTTGTTGCAGCGAAGTTGATTTTGGCCATCATCAGTAAATTACTATCCTCGTCAGGCGTGCCTGCAAATAATATATGATAACAATAATAACAACAACAATAAGTTCAGATTTTAATGGCTTGGCTGCATCGACTTGAGAATAAGTTGAGAAGTTGTAGTGCGTTGAGAAGAACAGGAAGTCGCTTGGCCTGAAAAGTGAAACAGAAGGTTTTCTCTGTGCTGCTCAGGTCCAGTACTTTCCACTCGATGCTGTGTGTGTTTTTTGTATCAGATTGTAAATTATGCAATGAAGTTAATGAGACTGACCAGCAACTTGTCAGTGGATACCCATCACTGGCATTAAGACAGTATCTTAAGCGACATGATGGTTTGGTTGATGAGTGAGTGGGTGAGTTTAGTTTGACACTGCACTCAGCAATATTCCAACTATATGGCGGCTGTCTGTAAATAAGTCGGATCCAGTGATCAACATCATGAGCACCGTTTTACGCAATTAGGATCAGCGAGCCTGACCACCCGATCCCGTTAGTCGCCAATTAGTAGCAATATTCCAGAAACATCACGGCGACGGACACCAGAAATGGGCTTCACCCATTGTACACATGTGGGGAATCGAACCCGGGACTTCAGCGTGACGAACGAACGCTTTAACCACTAGACTAATCCATCGCCCCTCCAGCTTCAAGAACGATGGTGTAAAGGATAATAGTTCTCAAATGTACCGTGTTGCACCCGAAACTACACTTAGGTATATATATTATCAAGAGAGCAATTTCTTTCAGAGGGTTACCTTTGAGGACCTTTGCCGCCGCCTCGTGTGACTTTTTTGCCAGTCTTGTAAGAAGCCTTGAAAATTCGTGCAAATCTTCCAGTTTGAATCTCCTCCAGTAGTGACAGCTGATCTTTCGACATGTACCCTGGCTGCTTCGCCGTGAAGCTCATGCCGCCGTAGACGTAGATGTCATCTTCAGGTGTGTACGTCATGTTCTGGAATAAACAGTGGACACACTGGGTGAAAGAATGATATAATCTGGGAATGCTGCGCAGGCGTGAGCACTATTCCAGCTACATCCCGAAGCAAAGCATTACGATACCATATAAACAGTGACTGAAAGCATGAGTGACTGAGTTTAGTCTTTACGCCGTTTTAGAAATATTCAAGCAATATCACGGCGGGGACACCAGAAATGGACTTCAGACAATGTACCCATGTAGGAATCGAACCCGGCTCTTCGTTGTGACGAGCCAACGCTTTAACCACTAGGCTATCCCACTGCCCCTGAAAGCATGAGCACCCGGGAAGTTCCACGCCCTCGCTTCGCTGTCTCACTGCATCGCACAGTAAAACACGAATGTTTGAGCCTTGTGAAGACCAAAATGAGTTGTACGAGTTTGATGGTTTCTCTGTCTGTGGGAGCGATTGGAATACAACGGCGCTGTCTGTCGATAGTCAGCTCACGTTGGTTGGTTGCTTGTTGTTTAACGCCACTATTCCAGCTCTAAGGCGGCGGTCTGTAAATAATCGAGTCTGGGCCAGACAATCCCATGATCAACATCATGAGCATCGATCTACGCAACTGGGATATGATGACATGTGTCAAACAAGTCAGCGAGTCGCCTCTTACTACAAGCATGGGCTACTGAAGATCAATTCTAACCCGGATCTTCACGGGTCCAGGACAGGTAATACGCAACGCCATAATACCCAATACAGTTGCCTCACTCACTCACTAACTCAATACAAAAAAACATATTTACAGCTTGTCCCCTCATATACATCTATGACATTATTACACTGTTGCACAGCATGCGTGATTACCGATACCTACGTCGTAACACGCTGTGTTCTTTGGAGGGCGAATGTTATTGGTCGTCCTTCCTGTCGCGGGAGCCTCGGGTTCACCATATCTCTTCTGGCGTCCTCTGATCAGTTTCTGCATTCTTCCAGTCCTCCACAAAAAGAATCCGACTCCAGCAACTGCCAGCACTATCAGGATTACTAGCAAGAGACCAGAATTGATCATAATAAGGGTATCAGACTAGCAAATATATCGTTTGTTAGTTTGTTTGTTTGTTTGTTTGTTGTTGCACTCCGTTCTCAGCAATATTGCAACTATACTACCCATCAAAAGTTTAGACTCACTAGTGTAAATGTAGCCACTTACTTGTCCACTGTTCTAAACTAGCTTTTTGCAAAATATTCCATACTGTTTAAAGGTACTGTTTAGTTATGAACTGGTGTATTGTAAAACATATTCGTAACATTAAAAAGATTATTGTCATGAGTTCAGTAAATGATTAAAATCTGTGAAAATTGGCGAATTCTTAACAAAACTTTACACCAAAACGAATCTGTTCACATGCACGACATTTGCTCATGCCTTTCGCAATTTGAAGCATCGTCCTTGTGCAATTCATCTGCATAAGGTTTTCAGTTGGTTCCCCCAAGTTGGTGGAGAAATTCATCTTCGATGTAACCACATACATATACATAACATATAGTGAGTGCTTTCAGTGAGTCTAAACTTTTGATGGGTAGTATATATGGCTGCGGTCTGTACATAATCGATTGAGTGAGTGATTGAGTGTGTGAGTGAGAATTGCTCAGAACCGTTTATTCCGGCAGTGTCCAGGAGACACCAGAAATGGATTTCTATATCTGTACACATGTGGGGAATCAAACCCAGGTCTTCTTCGTGATCGATGGCAGCGTTTAGTCCTGCATATGAAACTTGCACCTACATTTACTGTAATTCCGAAGCATGTTTGTTGTTTAACACTGAACTCAACTATTTTGATGTTTAACATGTAACGTAATCTGGACTACACAATCCAGTGATTGATATCATGAGCATCCATCTACTCAACTGGGATACTTGTGTCCACCAAGTCCGAGAGCCTGCCCCACCCCATCCAATTAGCCGTCTCTTACTACATTGTTTGCTGAAAACCAACTCTAACCCGGATCTCCACGGGTCTCAAATACATCGATGATATTTGGCAAATTGTTTATTTGATCGATCGATGTGTGCATGAGTGGCGATATCATGTGTGAAAATATCAACTTTATCACAGTACCAAAATGGGAATCGAACCAATGGACAGATCTCCTTTATTTTTAGCTATCACTTTATGTCAGGCGTCTAACCCACCATAAAAAATCATACATCATTGTATAATTTACTGTAACATGAAAATTAATGATCATGTTCCTAACCTCAAGCATTGTGATTTTAAAGTACATTAAACCACTTTTCAAGATAAACAATCACAGTTTGATCCCAATCGGGGTCAATGAAATAGAAAGTTTGTAAAAGACATTTACCTGTGCGTATAGAACTAGTTACAATATTAAACACGATTCGAATTATAAACTATGTGGCATGTTTGAATCCAGTTTCATATCAGTGTCCACAAGGTAATTTTCAGGTAAACACCAATACACCTGGATTCTTAACGATGGTAGTTTTGGCCATCTGGCAAACCGAGAATGCAAAATATAAACACGCAGTTTGCAGATGAGTGTGTGAGTGAGTGAGTTGAGATTTAAAGTCACATCGGCAATATTTCAGCCATATCGTGACTATGATGAGTATGTACATGCATATAAGACGAAAGTAGTTGTCAGTTTTATTGTTGATAAAACCCCATTCAACATATGCAACAGCGGCCTGTAAGAAGCAGGACGAGACAAACCAGTGAATGATATTATAAGCATCGGGTGTGGGGTCACGTCATCAACCAGATCACCAGGCTCTGACTGGCTGATACATGTATTCGTGTGAGTTTAGTTTTACGGCTCTTTTAGCAATATTCCAGCAATATCACGGCGGGAGACACAAGTAATGGGCTTCACACATCATGTACATGTAGGGAATCGAACCCGGGTCTTCGTGACGAGCGAACGCTTTAAAGCCTCTAAGCTACCCCACCGTCCCAATTTACATGTAATCACCATCTACAAGGATGTATGAAGGTTGGACCATGAATCCATCCAGGTGAATATGACCAACGAGAAATTCCTTTCTACTCACTTATAATGATTCCAGCTACAGCCCCCGCGCCTAGAGTTTCAGCAGTCGTGTCGTCCGCCGCTGGAAGTCAAGCAGATATGAACGTGATTACTACTTTGAGTTAAGAAGTGCTTAGGGGCTCAAGAACTCCTTGATTGTGGAATCGACTTTTTGATTCGCTCTAAAGTGATCACGAGTCTTTCTGCATTTATGCTCTTGTCTAAACTCTCAGTTTTTGAAATGTGATCGTCATTGTGTTACATGACATATCGCATGAAAGTCAAAGAGTTCCAATATGTTTGTTATAGCACAGGCATTGTCATAAAATACTGTTGATATACCCTCTCAGAGTGTCGCCTAAGTTACTGTTTGAACTTTTATGAGTCAAAACTTTCTTTTTTATGTGTTATGAGGATATGTTTTTGTTAATTATGTCGCATTGATTAACTTTTAGTCTCAAAGTATAAACCGCTGAGTGTGGATTAGAACTCGCATCTTAAACTTACGCTATGTAATTTCACCTGTTATGCTTAAGTTAGAGTTACCTTCCCTATGTTTCCCTTTGTTTTCGGTAGGATGCTGTAAGCTATGAGGGGATTCCAGTAATTTCTAAATGATCATAGTATGGCATGGTGTTTGCTAGAATTCTCCAAAACTGTTAATAGGTATATAAGG
The DNA here is from genome assembly GCF_003918875.1 of Haliotis rubra. NCBI lineage: Eukaryota > Metazoa > Mollusca > Gastropoda > Lepetellida > Haliotidae > Haliotis > Haliotis rubra. The sequence continues at coordinate 196,037 of NW_025765167.1, read as the reverse complement.
GATTGTTGCTGAGATGTACGGGACTACTGCTTTGGATTTACGCTCATCTGTCTGCTAACAGCAACATTTCAAGACCCCACTCAAGAGGCCTCGACTACATTGAACGTTGGCAACTGTCAACAATCTTCAATCACTGCATCTGTATTTTACTGGACCCAATATCTTAGATTTGTGATCCAGTAGTATTGTATGATATATCTGTACTGTCATTCATTGTAACATTCTATATAACTGAGCATAGTAGACTTGTTTGTATTCTATTTTGCTGATTTAAAGAGGACTCACGAGCATTTTATCTCAGTAATTCGTAAACCGTAACATATGTAACTTCAGAACATTCTTAGAATTTTATTTAATAATTTAGAATACAATGATTTAATATTATTATATATTACAATCTATTAGCAAGATATATATTGGGATTAGGGAGTAGAATTTAGCATTTTTCACTACTTACATGTCGTGGTGCCGTTTAGTTCCAACAGGTTCGTCACCTATGAACAGAAATTGTCAAAATAATAACAACTGTTTGGAATGCGAGTGATTTCGTTGGTATATAAATCAATGGATATTGTATATCATCTCGGTATTTTTGTTGTTGCTGTAAAGGGAGATAACTGATTATAAAAATCCAGTTGCCAAGTTTACCGAAATTTCTCTGCTCCATTGTGGCGCCACCAGAAGCTATTACGAGTTATGTCCCTTCTATGTCTCTCCAACTAATTTTACCCTCCCTCCATGCATGTGCTTCAAACAAAAGACCTGCTTGTTGATTAAGATTTAACGTCACATCGGCAATATTTCAGCCATACCGTGACGAGAACATACTTGACATTGAAATGGAGCATGTGTATATAATATAAACCTGTCGTCAAAGGACAGTAAAACAACAAGAATATCACAATTAGAAGAAAAACTAGCGTGGAAAGTTAAAACTATTAGCACTATTTGGACAATGCAATATGAAAACAGGCTATAGATCGCTAACAACTGAAGGTAGATCACCATACTTGGGACCATGGGGACTTACAGTACCTTTGCTACCTGCATGGACCCTAGTTGGATTTACACCATCCCTTCAGCTGCTGGCGAGTGTAAGAAATGTTAGCCAAAATTAAAATAACAGAAATACTACGTTTAATAATCCTGGTAAGTTTAAATTGACTGTGAAAATTTTGGGACTTGCATACCCTCTCAGGAGGACAATAATGTTACAATACTTTAAACCCCCTTGAGGGTACAGCCACTAACAATTATTAATTTAAACTTCCATTCATAAAATATTTATCTATTTACAAATCAGCTAACAGATCTATTCTTTTAAAAATGCAATTATTAAATGATAACTTATATTATTAAAACGATCCTTCATAGTTCGTGATTTGAAAAAGATATCCCTTGTGATGGAATATTAAATACAGTCAAGCAGGACATGCTTGACCGTGATTTTTCATCACAAGGGATACAAAACGGAGCATCCTCACCTTTCAATAGGTACTCATGAGTATATCTTGTGTGGCCAATACGACATCGTTGTATGGTGACCTCTTCAAATCTGGACTGACAACCCAAGTAGGTGCAACTGATATAGGGTTTTATGTCATGTAATTTATTGATTCCTACTAGGGTGTCCCACATCTTCTGCATTAGATCACGAATATAAGATCTGATGACAGCTTTATAATCAAAGTATGGAATACGAAGGGGTGTCACAGATTTGTTGAGTGCTGCCTTGGCAGCAAGATCGGCCATTGTATTCCCAGAAATGCCAACGTGTCTGGGTAACCAACAGAGGACGATGTCGTATTGGCCAATAGCAAGATCATTATATTATTCAATAATTTCTATTAAACGTGGATGTTTACAAGATACATTTTTAATGGCCTGAAGGCAAGAAAGAGAGTCAGAAAGGATTATACATTGTTAATACTTAGGATGTTTTTGAATATATTTAAGCGCCGTTAATATGGCATGTGCTTCAGCTGTGAAAATAAAGGACTATCGCCCGGTAATCTCGAAGATATTGTTCTGGATCCAATGACAGTGGCACAAGCGACTGCGCCACCATACTTGGACCCATCTGTAAATAAGGACTATGTATATCTATAATACTATAATATGTATTATATTTAGTTTTTAATTGATTAAATTCTTGTTTATATTGTAATTCATTAGTTTCAGATTTTTTAAAGGTTGTCAGTGTTAGGTCAACTTGTGGCCTAACCAATTGTCAAGGAGGAGAAGAAAGAAGACGGTAAGGAGCTATATCCAGCTCAATGCCCGCAGCAGACAGGACTGGTTTAATTTTTAACCCAAGAGGTGGAACAAGAGAAGATTTTTTGTTGTATAAATCCTCATGGAGGGGATTGAAGATACAATTATATGCAGGGTTAGACCGGTTGGAATATATTTTTGTAATATATTGTAAAGATAGTTTTATACGGCGTTGTGTAAGAGATAGCAGATCAGCTTCGACATAGAGACCATCAATAGGAAAGGTTCTAAAGGACCAAAGACAAAGTCTTAGACCTTGGTGGTGGACATCATCTTATAGTTTGAGGCTGCTGTTACAGGCTCCACCATATACACTGGAGCCATAATCAAGCTTGGTTCGGACCAGTGATCTATATGGGTGAAGGAGGGTAGCTTGATCCCCTCTCCACTCTGAATTAGAAACGACTTTCAATAAATCGAGTGCTTTCAGGCATTTAGAGATTAAGAGATGTTGGTTGTTAAAAGCTAAATTCCGAAATTCCAGTCTACTTCGTCTTGTATGGGAACTTGACATTTAAAGTTATTTACGTCCCGTCTCTCAAGACATTTAAAATGAGTTACCTCCCATCTCTCGAAACATTTAAACTCACTTAGGTCCCTACTCTCGAGTCTCTTGAAGTCAGTTACCTCCTTTCCTCCGCGACATTTTAAAGTCAGTTACCTCCCTTTCCTCGCGACATTTAAAGTCTGTTAGGTCCCTTCTCGCGAGATATTTAAAGTCAGTTACCTCCCTTCCCTCCCGACTTTTAAAGTCAGTTACCTCCCTTCCCTCGAGACTTTTATAGTCAGTTACCTCCCTTTCTCGAGACTTTTAAAGTCAGTTACGTCCATTCTCTCGAGACTTTTATAGTCTGTTAGGTCCCTTCTCTCGCGAAGATGCTGGTTATTTACAGATCACTATGGAAAAATAAGATATTGCTGACTGGCGTATAAACAACACCCGTGTAGTTCTCGAAGAGACCCATGAAGGTCCGGGTTAGCATATTGATCTTCAGTAACAGGCTTGTCCTAAGAGGCGACTAACGTGATCTGGTGGTCAGGCTCGCTGACTTGGTTGACACATGTCATCGGTTCCCAATTGCGCAGGTCGATGCTCCTGCTGTTGATCACTAGCTAGTCTGGTCCAGACTCGATTATTTACAGACCGCCACCATACAGCTGGAATATAGATGAATGCGGCGTAAAGCTAAACTCACTCTCAAAGAATGCCAATTTCCGGCAACGTCGTATAGTTACTCACCACTTGTTCCTCATATGTGGAGCTCTTCAGCCCCGCCCTGTTGACAACGCGCACCTGCAGCCGAACCTGGGCAGTCGCTAGGGCGTTCTTGGCCACCATCAGCCAGCAGTTGCTGATGTAGACTTTGTTGATCCATTTGTAACACACGCTCAGGGCGTTGGGGCAGTAGCAGTCGTGTACCCTGTCTCTACAGTAAAGCGGCTGAAATCATAACATCATGTTGTAGTCAGTCCCATGTATCCCCATGCCTATCAGACTAATGTATGCCATTAATTGGCCTTTAGCAACCCATTCTTGTCTTCGACACATGCTCGGAGTGTTCATCCCCATGGGAACATTCACGCAGGAATGATATTGATTCCAGTGGTGTGACCTGTCGTTAGAGGCGACCGACGGTTCGCATGGAAACATGTCATCATATCCCAATTGCGTAGATCGATGCTCATGATGTTGACTTAAAGACCGCTGCAATATACCTGGATTATCGCTGAGTGCGGCATTAAACAACAAATAAACAAAACAAAACAAAAGTTTTCGTCTTGGAAATACTAATGAAACTTTTAACAAAATCATCTTTGCATTACCATTTTGCACTTTAGACAATAACACAGAAACGTATGACTCACGTTGATAGATGGAATGGATACATTGTTTGCCCTGAGTAGGTCGCCATCTTCTGTATTGAAGACCTTGACCTCAACATGGTCGAGTCCACTCTCTGCATCGTGTGCGGTCACCGTTAAACTAGGACCAGGAACAGAGAATTAAAAAGTTCATTAGAAATTAGATATATCGTTATGGAAAGTAAAAAGATATGCATTACCGTTATACTCTATGGTTGTTGTTTGACGCCATACTCAGCTATATCATTTCAGTCTGTAAATAATCGAGTCTGGACCAGATAATCCAGTGATCAACATCATGAGCCTATATCTACGCAATTGGGATACGATGACATGTGTCAACCAAGTCAGCGAGCCTGACCACCCGATCGCCTTAGTCGCCTCTAACGACAAGCATTGGCCACACCCCTAGAATCAATATCATTTCAATGTGGATGTTCTCGTGGGAATCCATATTGGAATTCATTCCAAACATTGTACTGTTGGTCTTAACGTGTTTGGTGATCGCGTGTCATCGTAAGACGAAGCACATTGTTTCTTCTCTCAGTCATTGGTCTGTCAGTCACGGAATCGATTATAGTACATTTAGATAACTGTGAACAACAAACAGACAAAGAGGGACCATGATGCACGCTCTGGTGCCCATTTCCCCTTAGATTTAGTAGCTCGTTGCATGTCTGAAACAGACGTTTTTCGCAGTAAGAATACAAATTAACATAAAAGCATCAGTTGATTTCAGACGAAAAACACGGGCCAATAAACAGAAATCAACACAGAATAGTTGTACAAAAACAACGAGTAATTAGTGATAACAACATAGTTACAGTTTTGACGAGAAAGTCCTATAATATCTGACGAAATTAAGCTTATACTATTTGAAGATTTAAATTAATTAAATAAATTAATATGGAAACAATACATTTTGAATGAACAAGTGAACAATATTTTTCATTTAAAAATACTCAACATAGGGTTACTCTGCAGTCAAGCCAATTTACAATCTCCTTTTTCTTACCCGGAACTGAATGGAATGTTGGATTTTTCATTTTTGTTGAATGTCATCAAAGTGAACTGTGGTTCGGTGAAGTCGTAGGTTACACTTGTCGAGTCCACTTTCCTGTTGTCAAGGATGTCCCAGGCTCTTACCCACACAGTAACGGTGGTTCCGCTTGTAACACCAGCTGAAGGGTCGAGAACACGTAGTGATAACGTAAACGTGTCGAGAATATGCATAATGTGTAAAGAAATTTCCTGCTGAACCTTATTCTTTCATCAACGAAATGAAGCTCATAACTTTTTGTCGTATTTTTGTCATGAAATCCGAAAGGGAACATTGTGTTTCTGTTTAGTGAATTGTGTTATTTATCTCCATATTCTATGTTCACTTCCGTGTGTCCACATACACTGGACACTGCTAACTCGGACAACCTATGGCCTCCTTACATGTCCTCAACTACTTTCAGTCATACAATTAAAAACAAAACAAAAAATGGGTCATTTTTCGTCAGAAAACAGGTTGATGTTCTGTCGTGCCGAGACAAAGTTATTTTATCAGTGTTAGCTTAAACAAAAAATTTACATTTGACGCAAAAGTCAAAAATATTTTGTTTTGAAGTTCACAAACAATAACATTACAAAATACTACCAACCAACTGTTGTTTGGTTTGTTGTGTTCAGACCCGAGATATCATTCCAATTTACTGGTGTGTGGTGCGCTCTGCCTCCACTCTTGTTGACGGTATGCGTCCACTCAAATCTCACAATGCCCCGTACATTGGGGATAGCCGCTGTAGTTCTTCTTCCATAATGATCATCATTTGTATGAGGTACTTCCTTATAGATTGGTGGGTTTTCTACAACCTTCACACGGAAGGGGAGGATGCTGTTCAGGAATTTACCACTTTCATGGACGTAGTTCAGAAAATGATCTTGCCAGTTGGTGACTAGTGGCGTGGAGGCATCGGTCATCCACTGGAAGCCATGGTCTTGCACAGCTGACGATATGTACAGGGCATTGGCTGGATCCGTGGTCACTGCCGACTCCTTGTCGTACAGAGCAAACCTTCTCAGGTATACAGAGTTATTGGCCTTGTCGGCAGCTTCAAGGACAAAAGAATACATCCCTGGTCTGTCGGGGACATAGGGATGAGGATAGGAGATTGGATCGGTATGGTCAACTTCTCTGTGAACAACGGGTCTCAGTTTGTCTACTTCCGTCAAGCTTCCGTTCTGACTGGGTTCAAGTTTGAAGACTTCCCATGTGTACTTGTCCATTCCAGATTGTGAATCCCTCCATGCATCCCAGTGTATGTTTATTGGCTCCTATTTAAGGAAAACCGACTGCAAGTCATTCATCATCTAAAAGACTAACATGAAGCTAATCATTGCATGCATAACTACAGGGTTATATATTGCATGCATAACTACAGGGTTATATATTGCATGCATAACTACAGGGTTATATATTGCATGCATAACTACAGGGTTATATATTGCATGCATAACTACAGGGTTATAAATTTTGAAAGTTTGAATGCTTCCCATGTGTACTTGTCCGTTCCAGATTTAGTGTCGGTCCAACCCTCCCACTTCACGTCGATTGGTTGCTATGTAATGTAAAGACTGATTATTTTTTCTTTATCCGAGGAGATTGAGAAAATTGTCATCAAACTTCTCCTCCGAAACTGGATAATGGGAAATAATGCTCGCCACTCTCGTAATTTCACAATTTACAATTATCAGAGTAAATGATAATGGAAATTTTCTGTTGTCAAGTCAAGTAATTGGAATCTGAATGAAATTGCACTTTGTGTGACAGTCATTTCTATCTACTTAATACTATGTTCTCTTCAACAAAGGTAAATACAGTTGATTGTTTTGGTCAGCGTTTGACAATTCTGTTGCAATTATAACTTTTGCAAATGCCACAATGTCGAGTGAGACGGCCACCATCGAAATGATGACATCGTGAAGCAGTGAAGATAAGAGTTTGAATTGATCTTCAAGTAACCCAGGCTTGTCGTAAGAGGGGACTAACGGGATCGGGTGGTCAGGCTCGCTCACTTGGCTGGCACATGCCATCGTATCCCAATAGCTAAGATCGATTCTCATGTTGCTGATCACTAGATTGTCTGGTGCAGCCTGGATTTATTTAAAGACCACCGGCATATAGCTAGAATATTGCTGAGAGCGGGGTAAAACTGAACACACTCACTATGCGTCTGTTTGTGATCATGAGTAGTTTCGAAACATCAGTAGTACATTACAATCTCTTCAGTGTCATACAATCTCCCCAATTTAGATCCAACATTTTAAAATACATTTCAATGCCAACAGTTTTATCGTTTCAGTGTATATTTGACTCTGTAATCGTCATACTATACCCATACCAATATGTTTTTGTTGGAAATATACCTGAGATGTCTCCTCATACAAACTATGAAGCTAAGAGTATGGTAAACGGGGTTACCTTTGTGAATTCTGGGTGAATCTGAAAACCGTCATTGGGGTTGTTGTACACGGGTTTGAACCGTGTCAACGTGGAATGCTAAAATGCTGACAGCGTCCTCCCCGGTATAGTGTTGTGTGGCTCCTCCGCTCAGACTCCGGTAGCCACCACTTGAAACTCGGAATGTCAAGGTCAACCTAGATTAACGTAAAGTCCGTTTATGAAGGACTTTTATAATCAGAGAAAATGTCGTCTTCACCACAATCCATTCTTGTTAGTTGCAGTATATAAGACAAAATTGTATTTTAATAATAATTGCTTATTTTTATCATCCGACTAAAGCTGTGACAATCGCCAGTAACTAATGACAAATGTAATTCGACTGCTAGTGATATATTGCTAGTTGGTACTATTTTTCTGTCTATCGATGGCAGTATGTATATTATCGTATAACTGTATAACTAACTTGACCAAGTCCCAATGTGGCTGAAATACTGCTGACGTGCCTAAGATTAAACTCACTCACTAACTCACCTACTACGTAGTGGCAACCCTTAAGCATACCGGGACACTTTGATAATGGGTTAGAATCCTCGATTTGGACCCTATTTTATCCATGATCATATTTACATATCCATATACATTTATCAAATCGTCAGTTTCCAAGCATGATTTACAAGCTGAGTGCAATGAACTACACCACTTCTCACAATAGTCTGTTTCCTAGCCTTACTGCACCACACTTCAGGAAATGCGTGCGGAACAACCGCGATATGTTAAGCTACAGACGAATGGTTGAAGCGCTAGTAAACTATCTGTGACCTTTGGCAGCAGCGAATGAAATATAGAGTTACTGCTGCCCCTGACTGACAAAAATAGCAGGTTTGATCGTTCGAGAGGCTTTCAAGTTGAATCGTTTCTTGAAGGACGTGATATGTTACGCTACAGACGTAACCTGGTACTAATGAGGAACTAATTTGGTACATTTGTGGAACCAAAAATATTTTTAAGCATAACAACATTTTATACCATTGTGGGTGGTATTCACAAATTTGGTGACAATATTCAAAAGTGTTCATTTGTTGGCTGAAAATATAGAATATAGCAAGACAAAAGTAAATGTACGTATGTAACTTACTTGTCACCATCAACCAAAAGGTTATTGTACTTTGTCCCAAAGGAACAGCTGACCGTGTTCTTTGGGTTTTCGGAGCTGACTGTTTCACCACAAGCAAATTCCTTGTCCGGCGAAGCAATGTCAGGTCCACCTTGGTAAAACGTATAATTTACTAGATAACAATCGTCATGTGGGAGTAGACCCGTGAAGGTCCTGGTTAGAATTGATCTTCATTAACCCATGCTTGTCGTAAGAGTCGACTAACGGGATTGGGTGGTCAGGTTGACCTTGGTTGACACATGTCACAATATCCCAGTTGGGTAGATTATTGTTCATGCTGTTGATCACTGGATTGTCTGGCTGAGACTCGATTATTTACAGACCACCGCGTAAAACATAACTCACTCAATCGCTCATGAGCAGTACGTTACATTTAATATTAAAGAATTGGCAGCGAATGGTTGAAGGGCTAGTAAAATATATGTTACCTTTGGCAGCAGCGAATGAAATTTAGAGTTACTGCCTCTAATGTTTACACATGTAACATGTCTTATCGTTAGTGAGGTTTCCAACTGAATCGTTTCTTGAAGGCCCATCCTATCTAGTATATAAGAACTTTGTTCCTTGGCTATATATTTGAGAACCGTGAGATATCCGTGTTAGAATTGGTCTTCAGCATCCCATACATTTGTACTCTTTTTACGAGCGACTAACGGCATCGTGTGGCTAGGTCCGCTCACTTGGTTGACACATGTCATCGTATCCCAGTTATGTAGACCGAAGCTCATGCTGTTGATCACTGGATTGTTTGTTCCAGGCTCGATTATTTACAGACCGCTGCCATATAAGTGGAATATTCACGTGCGTGCGGCGTTAAGTTAACTAACCAACCTACTAACCAATTGTAAAAACTACTTCTTATGTGAATTAGAGTCATAATACCGTAAAATGAATGAAACTTTGAAGAATAATATAACAACTCCATGACAAACAATATCCTAATTATACTATTAACATAATTATATATATATTGTAATACAGACCGCGGCCTTACAGCTGGAGTGCGACATTAAACAACAAAACACATCTCTGAACACCAAAACTGCACACGTCCAATACTGAACAAAAGAGAAAATTTAATGCTTGGAGACATTGAAGAATGACAACCCCCAAACTGCACACGTCCAATACAGAACAGAAATGAAGTGCTTGAGGACATTGGAGATTGACAAACACCAAAACTGCACACTTCCACAGAACCCCCAAAATGCTTGAAGACACTGGAGATTGATAAACACCAAAACTGCACACTTCCACTACAGAACAACACAACGAAGAATGACACACATGTAAACACACCACTTACATTTACAAGGTCTGAAAATTACTAATTGAGTTTAGTTTTACGCCGCTTTTAGCATTATTCCAGCAGTATCACGGTGGGGGGCACCAGAAATGGACTTCATACAATTTACCCATGTGGGGAATTGAACTCGGGTCTTCGGCTGGACGAGCGAACACTTTAGCCACTAAGCTTCCCCACAGCCCCCCGACTCAATGGGTAGTTTCACTTAGTTTCCATCCTTACATTTTTGACGAACGATTTGTGTCCGACAATAACATGGTAATCCAAGGAAACAGATTCCACTGAGAGTAAATGGCAAAACAGCGATGGGATTTATCCGAATGTATCACTGAAAAGGAATACGATCACTACCAATTACTTACTCATCTTGACAAATGCTCTGGCAATTCCAGTCTTGGCTTCGATGATATAAGCTGGGGGATGTGGCAGAGCTCTGCCTTTAAATATAGCACTGGCCGTTACGTTGATGTTGTTGAGTCGCTCTTGATTTGTCCATACAATGACTTGTTCAGCTTGCTGTGTACCGTCTGCTATGAGACTATAGATGTGCTTGCCATCCTCAATGTATGAAAACTGTGCCTGTATCTGCGTCACCTCTGGCACTTGTGTCTTCTTGACTGTTTGGTGGAATGTTCAAATGAATCCAAATATATCGCCCAAGAGGATACGTAAGTCCCAAAGCTTCAAAGTCCATTCCAATTTACCAGAATTATAATCTGAGTATATTTGTTATTTTTAATAATGGCTAAAACCCAGTACATGCGCCAGCGGCTGAGGGGGTGGTGTAAATCCGGCTAGGGTCCATGCAGGTAGCAAAAGTACTGTAAGTCCCCATGGGCCCTAGTATGGTGATCTATTTTCAGCTTATCTTGGCGATCTCTTGTCTGTTTTTATATTATGTATTGTCCAAATAGCGCTATTAACTTTAACTTCACATGCTAGTTTCAATTCTGACTGTGATAATCTAGTTGTTTTACTGTCCTTTGCCGACAGGTGTTATAATATATACATATTGCTTATAAACGTCCAATTTGTTCTCGTCACAATATGGCTGCAAAATTGCCGATGTGACGTTAAATATAAACTCACTCACCCAAAATATTCAAGTACATTTAATGTAACCAATGTTTTAGTCGTAGAATATGTGTGCTTTTAATGTATGGCTAGATTTCTCTAAATTGCTAACAGCTGAAGGGGTGGGGTAAATCCAGCTAGGGTCCACGCAGAAAGCAAATCTAAGTCCCAAAGAGGTCTAGTATGGTGATCTACCTTCAGTTGTTAGTGATCTACAGCCGGTTATATATTGTATTGTCTTCTATATTTCAACGGTTTTAGATTTGTATACTAGTTTTATATCTTTATCTGTGATCATCTAGTTGTTTTACTGTCCTTCGTTGGCAGGGTTTTATAACTTGGTTTTAATTATGAGAACCTACTACTAATTATAGTCACGGGTAGCAAAGGCACTGTAAGTCCCCATGGTCCTTAGCATGGTGATCTACCTTCAGTTGTTGGGGATCTTTAGCCCATTTTTACATTATATTGTCCAGAAATAATTTTCTACTTTTAATGATATCTGCTAGCTAGTTTTAAGTCAATCTGTGATAATCTAGTGGTTTTACTGTCCTTCGTTGACGGGGTTTTATATATTATATGTATGTATTATGCATTTAGAACTAGTTTTAGTCACGATATGGCTGAATATTGCCCATGTGACTTTAAATCTTAACTCACTCACTCACTATTATAGTCACGATATTGCTGAAATACTGCCGATGTGACTTAAAATCTTAACTCACTTACTCCAAATAGATGATCACAACCTCTGTTATGTGTCAATTCACACCTTCAACAATGGTCCTTGTAAATACTTAAGTGAACAAAACAAAAATGGATGTACATGTATTCACGTATCAAACTTCCATCATATGTTTGATGAAACGCCATTCAAGTCCATGGTTCAACAGAATATCTTACTCCTGTGTATATACATGTATAACTACATTTTGAAATTAATTTAATTGAAACTGAGACTGTTTAGATTAAAACACTCACAATAATGAACATTTATCAATAATATAGAGGAGCTCAAATGTTGGAAAACGTTTACTTGACTTACGATGTATGCAAAACTCCCCATCGAAGTCATCCATACAGTTGCAAACAACGCTGGCACCATTCTCTTGACAGTCCCCTGGGTAGCATGGTCGCTCCGTATTACAGTCATCTAGAAACAGTTACTTTCAGGTCAGTGTGTATAATGTTTCCTTGAGGGAACATAATGCTGTGGATCAAATACCAGATCCTACAAATCGATGTGCCTCATATGGTGAAATTGGTACGTGTCCAAACACATGGACAATTCATTCGAGTGACTCTTTGTTAATCAACATTTCCCCTTACAATAACACAACATTAAACGATATTTTATATCTTACATCATACGAAGAAACGTTTTGAGTAATCAATGCATTCTTACACAATAAGATGTTGACTTGCTCTAAACGTTTGTTTAAGTTCTTTAACGCCCCACTCAGCAGTATTCAAGATATATGTCAGTGGTCTGCAAATGATCGAGTCAGGACCAGACAATCCAGTGATCAACGTCTAAACTTGTAACATGCGATGACATGCCTTACCACCAGAAACCTCTTACGACAAGCATGGTTGCTGAAGACCTATTTTAAACGAACCACGAAGCAGCTTACATCCAGTGCATGTCGCTCCAGTATATCCATCCAAGCAACTACATCTTCCTGGGGACGAGCATGTTCCACCATTAGCACACGGGGGGTAACACAGTGCTGAAAGTAGTTCAGAAGAGAGTCTATTGTGGAATTACCAGTGGAAAACCACAATACAATTCATGACGAAAATGATAATGTATTTTCCAACAGTTTTTTAAAAATCAATAAAAAAATAGTTTTCTTCCCTCTTGCTCTTTTCCAGTCTTTGAACAAGCTCACATTTTCAAGACAGTATGCCTATCTGTATTGAGTATATAACAAAAAATCGGAAAGAAAAGCAAGATAAGAGTAACTAGTCATCTTAAAATATTTTAGGAGTACAGATTCCACATAATCGTCATGAAGTCAAGCCCATATTCACTGCAAATATGCATATATCTGACTCATTCATATTTTCTATAGAACAATACTCACCGATATTGCAATTTCCATCTCCATTTTCAGCCCACCCGGGACAACACTTGTAAGCTGTAGTATAAAGGGGCACGTGTATAAGTGCGTGAGCACAGCAACTGAAACATGAAATATTGATTTCACAAACTTCAAAGTATGAATTATATGCACAAGTCGAGGGATTCTCATTAGGGACCTTTCAGAATTTATAGCTAGGGGTGGGGGGTTGATGATGAGTTTCATGAAGCAGCATGTACAATTTGAATCCCCTAAAATTTATGTACAAAGTAAGTGACCCAGCCTTGCGTATCATGTACACAATCAATGACACCCCTCCATTCCCATAATTCTTAAGGCTAATTTTTTAATATCTCTATGTACAAAATTGCTGCTCCCCCCTTATACATGCATACAGAATTGATCCCCCCCCCACGCCTCCCTAGAACAAAGTTGGTGACCCCTCTTAGAATCATCATCATCCCCCAGCGATAAATTATGAACGGCCCCTTACTGCAATATATCAAAGAATACGTCAAAACATAGTTCCATAATGAAAAAGGGATGGTTTCTGCTGAACGCATACTCCGCTTTAGGTTCCGACTATATTATAAACACTACCTCACATAAACATCAAGGTATGCATAAAGTCGAGGGATTCTCATTATTGCAAGCTAATAAACAAGCGTTAAAACCATAAAGAAAACGGAATAGTTTCTGCTGAAAGCATACTCATGTTTACAATTCCTACTATATTATAGACACAGGCTAAAACAATGTTATGTTTATTGTGTTCAATATTGCATAGTGTTGTTTGCTTAACGGTGAGTGTGTTCTGCACAACTGATACAAAATGTCAAAGGATGAACTGTCTCCTTTGGAAACTATGAGTGTCACCGTCCGCACTTTAGTCAAACATTGTTGAAATTGAAGGGATCTACGTAAATACTTCGAGTTAATGATGGCTATAGAAGGGATACGCAGGGGTCGTGTATTTTATACTTCGAGACAACCGGAAGTTCCATACACTTATGTTCGACACAACGGTGTTTGATTGTATGTAATAGTTAAATTTCGAAGCAAAGACTTACGTCCACCAACAAGAAGAAATGCAGATATAGCTTGATTTGTAGATGACCTTCGTGTAGGGACATATATTGCTGAAAGAAATACAAAACATATTATTTCCCTCATGTAAATACTATAATTGTAAGATTATTGTTTGTCATGAAGTTTTTATTTTATTGTTTAAAACTTTAATAATTTGATGGGACTTGACGCTAATTGACACAAGAATTAGTTGCGACAGACTATTTCAACAGCAGTGGATAGTGCAGAATGAAGTACTGCAAAGGTAGAAACGATCCATGCAACTAAAAAAGTAAACAGCCAAAGACAACCAAAAAAAAAAGAAAATGTAAGTGATGGTGACGATATCTTAAACAAAAGATTGTATATAATAATAATGTTTTTGATTCAGATTTAATAGTTGTGTTTGGCCTTTAGTTTGCAGACTTTCCGCAACTGTTAGGGACCGTTTATACCCTGAGGGAGTGGGGTGGTCACTCATTTTGTTCTGGGGAGGTAGGGGGTCATCAATTTTGAATATATAAACGACTGTGACGGGCAAGAACAGCGAAGCGTTGGCGACGTCATATTGGACAGCGCGTCCTCTTCACCGAGGAGAGCACGTTCTGCATGTTCCCTTCTAATGACAGACACCTTGTTTATCGTCGAGGTGGAGAACGTGCTCCTCGTTGTTCGTCCCCTTTGGGTGTAGGAGTGCCATGGTGTGGGGAGGCATTTGTGGTGACGAGAGGATGCCATTGTCATAACTGATGGTTAAATGCCGTACGATACAGAGATTGGATTCTACGCCCTGTTTTGCTTCCAGTCCTTCGTCATCAGCCGTGAACAAATGGTAAATGAAAAAAAAGAGGGTTTTAGAACAAGCTATTCTACCACAGACAATATACTCAAGAAGTATTTAGCCCATATGTATAAAAAAGTCGATACATTATATACATGTTTTGTAGATTTCCCATACGCATTTGATTCAGTGCAGAGACACAAACTATGGTGTGTTTTTGAATTGCATCGTCTCCATTCAAAAATGGATAAAAGCTTAAAATAAATTCATGATAATGTTAAAGCTTGTGTTCGTACAAATAACAATGTTCTTAAGTGAGTATTTGATAGTCCCGTTGATGTTAGGCAAGGTTGTGTCCTAAGCCTTTGTGTATTCTTTTATCATTAACGAAATAGTGGTTGAGATTAACTGTTTATGTGTGAATCGTGTTCAGTTATATCAAGATCTTACTGGTATCGATATACTACTGTTTGCTGATGGAATGGTCATCGGTCATAGGGCTGCAAAGGCCAATTAATACCTTAGAAACTAATCCAATACGCGTCAACCTCGATAAAGCAAAAAATATGGTGTTTAAAGATGGATCTAAACTGTCAAAACATGAACCTATAAATCAACTACCATTGAAGCTGTCACTTCCTACCAACATCTTGGTGTATTATTAAGTAAAACTCTGAATTGTCCCTATCTCCCCAAACCATTTAATGTATGCCAAGAAACTTTTAGTAATCATTCTATACCTCTTTTATGATATTTATTTTAAAATATTTTAAGATAATGCCCATATTACTGTACTGGTCAGCATTATGGGGGTCCTATAAGCACGATTGTTTGAAAGGGGTAATATTTATGCAAGTAAACGATTTCCAAGTTTGCGAATGTCTACACCCAATAACATTGTCCTTGGAGAAACTGGTAGATATCCTATTTATATATTGACTCTTTAAACTTGAATTGTTGTTTGGTTAAACCTATTGTCCATGCAATCTAAACTCGACAAAAGTGTATACAATGTTACATAATCTGGACTAAATGCATGAGTCGGTTTAATAGGAATTAAAAGTGAAAACGGTTCTATTTTGACTTGGGCTTGGCTATGTGGGAATATGGCAATTGGCGACAAACAGCATTTATTAGATTTACTTGTAATAGGAAGGAAAGATAATTCTGTACAAGAGTGGCAACAAAACTTTAAAATAGTTCCTGTACTTTTACTTATTCCTTGTTTGAAGAAATTTGCATGAATGACCCATACGTGCGTTATGTCAATTTGAAGAATGTATGAATAGCCCTACCCCAGTTTCGCTCAGTTTAAATGTGTTATAACGAAAACAAACCCCTCAATGTGCAGACAATACAAATTATATGTCTGTGAAGATGCAGGTTAGAAATGGTCTTCAGCAACCCATGATTGTCGATAGAGGCGAAAAACGGGATCGGGTTGTTAGGCTCGCTGACTTGGTTGACACATGTCATCGTATTCTGGATCGATGTCGATTACTTGTTTGAGTCGATAATTTACAGACCGCGGCCTTAAAGCTGTAATATCACGGCCTTTGGCAACAACAAACATATCATTGAAGATGAGTACCATGATCTACTAATTTGTGATCAATACAGTAAAAGGTCCTGGCTCTCAGTCCAATCTCTCTCATTCTGTTCCGTACAGTTTGACCGGATATCCTTCGAAGTCCAGGCACCCTAGCTGCTG
The DNA here is from genome assembly GCF_003918875.1 of Haliotis rubra. Classification (NCBI taxonomy): domain Eukaryota; kingdom Metazoa; phylum Mollusca; class Gastropoda; order Lepetellida; family Haliotidae; genus Haliotis; species Haliotis rubra. Next base: position 179,251 of record NW_025765167.1, on the reverse strand, counting down.
TGCTCTCACCCATGGCAGTACGATGACGCAAATGTACTTCCCGGATGTACCGATCTTGAGTTGCAGTGGTGACTCGAGGTCTGCCTGTACGGGGACGGTCATTTGATATACCTGTTTGGTTGTAACGAGTTGCAAGCAGTGATATCGTGCTCAGCCTAACATTCAGACGCCTGGCAACAGAAGATTGGTAATCTCCAGCGTGCATTCTTTCAATGGCGATGTTCCGTGTCGCAGCGTCAAGACGTGACGTAGTGATTTCACCTTGAAACTCCTTCAAAACGAATGCCGATTTCCGAAATTAATCTGGATTTTTAGAGCCAGACAGTGGATGCCCTTTGCTGCACAATTTCAACAGGAAGGTTGCGTTTTGGCGATGCCTTTTTAATTCTGGTGAGAATCTTATCAAAATCAACATTTTCAGGTAAAGTCGATTTTTAACTTGTACAAGAATGTAAGAGCATGTTATCAACACTTTTGTTACATATTTTGACGATTGTTTGAACACAACTGGTAATTAAGAGATTTTTAAAAATACAAAACGCATATGCGTTTCTTTTTTGAGATAGTATACATTAAACACATTGGAAAAATATATATATCAATCAAAATGTAACTTGGAAACGGAGAACCCAATTGCTCTCTCTAGAATGGTATGAACCCTTCTGTCTTGATGACCTAGAGTCTTAGCCTTAATCTCATGTCTAAGATTACCTTAATCGGAAATGTATACGGGTTTTTTCTGGTTCAATTAAATGTCTCCCAGGCGTCGAGTATTATGTCTAGTATGTAATACTAGTAGTATACAATGTATGCTACAAACTAGTTGTATTTTATAGGGCTGCACGATATTACCGGTATACCGGTAAACCGCAATACGAAATTGTAACAATTACGTTTAGCGATACTTTTATGACGTATACCGCCAAAGATTTATTTGTTTAATGTTAACCCATTCAACACCGCACATAAGACTTCCGCCCGTATACCCCCTAAATTTTAATGGTGAGGAAAAATATATATATGTATATTCAGGTAATATAGGTGGCGGTGGCGGTGGTGGTGGGTGGTGATTGGCGGAAGTCTTTCCAAAAGATTGGCAACGGGTCCACTTAAAAATTGTCAAAGAGCAAAGTATGGACGTTTCGAGGAAATCATTACAATTGAATAAACTAATGAATAAAATCAACAGTTTTCATAAAAGTTGTCAAACGTACATCTAAGTTACTATTTCCATCTTTTCGTTTGATCATGTTATGCAAGTCAAGTGACATCTCGGCTTTCGTCACCTCGATCTTCATGCTCGGACACGATGTTTAATGAGAAAATATTTGCTTAAAGAATATTTGTCACAGGTGGCCACCTAGCACGAGACGTCCAATAAGTACTATAATTTACGTATATGGCGATTTGTTGCTTAACACGTTCAGAAAAGCATTATTGTACCAAAAACTTTTGTCTAAAAGTTTTCGTTTATGAGGACGCTATCCATTGCTGTAATATGATTGGCTTACGGGCATGATTTTTACCAATCACGAACCTTATAGCAGACTGTGGGGAAAAACCGTCATTAGAAACCAACCTTTATCCAATAAAATCGCTTCTTACAACTGCGAAAATACTCCTGGCAAGGTTACTGTAATATAATTGATGATTAGAGCTTTGGAACAATACCCGCCATCAAATGAATCTTCTAGAGTGTTGTTCATACGGAGCTTCGAAAACGGAGGCCTGTCCCAATGTTGTGTCAGGTTACCGGGTGAAAAGCCACGGTTATCGGGAAATAGGCGACAATACATATTATTTAATTAATCTTGATATAATAATATTCTGATTACGTAAAAATGAAAATATAAAAGAAATAGGTAAGAGGATATTATGGCATCTTACAAATGGATTAAAGTAGCGGTAGTTAACGTCTCCTTCGTGGTTTATATGGACATTTTAAGTGTGTGAATATGTATTACTATTGGAAATAAACTTATTTAAGTTGAAGTTGTATTATTTGAATAATATGATCAACATACCTTTGGTATTTATCGACAGTTGGATTAGACCTAAAAAAAATAAATGGTGTATGACATAGCAATAATGTTTCACGAGCTGATATTTTCCTTGATAAACGTAGGCTTCTATCTTATTATAAGGTTATGTTTCTCATGTTTCATTTTTTTTTCATTATTCTATTCAGTCTAAAGAAAGTGTACTTTACCTGATACAGAGTGACTTTTGCCCATCGTGAGTGTTTTGTTAAATAATATATGTATGTCAATGTGTACGAAACGTCATTCATGAAATAGGTAATGTTAAAATTAAACGTTTTGCTTAGAATGGGCACTTCAAGATCATGTCACATGATTGTGACTTCAATTAAATTTTTCTTGAGTAATAGAGAGGTGTACAGTAAATTCTTTAACTCTTTAAATTATTTGAAATTCAACATCCTTTGCTGTTTAAAGAGCTAGTTTCAGCTGAATTTGTCATATATATGAAATGAGATATCATACATTTATCTGCGTTAACTTTCCTTTGGACAGCAGCTACAATTAAAAGAAACACTTGTTGAAAGGGGTTTTTTTATAGTAAAGCGTAGGGCTAGTAATTATTTGGGAAAGGACTAGTGACATACAAAATCCACGAGCCCGGATGGCCAGTTAAAATCTTTAGTGAGTGTCGATTCCTGTTGTTTTATAATAAAAATATTGCAGAAGAATGTTCTGGATTTTCTTTTTTCACTTTGAAAGAAGCTATACAATGCACAATGGTTACTAACATATACTGTGATTCAATTTGAAGCTAAAATAATATTACCAAGTGGACAGATCTCAAAAACTGTTCTTTCACAATATATTGCAATACGTATCGCAATACAGAAGAGTGTATCGCAATATATCGCAATACGAAATTTCGGGCAAAGTATTTTATCCAAGCTGCCATCAAAAGCGGGACAATACCCTTCCTTCGTGTTTCCTGATAAGTCACGCACATGGGACATGACGCTCCTCCAACCGTGTCCCATCCCCACTGCTTCTTATCTGTGTACTTATCTGTCACTTTACAAAGATATAATAATGTGCACGCCCATATGTCTTGTTGTGGTTTGTGGACCTGTGCATAGAGCTCAGGTCACAAATCAGTTGAAGATAAGCAACGTTGCATGTGGAGAGTATTTGGATGGGTGACCGTGTGTGACAGCTTAACTCCTGACAGGTTCTATGACTTCAGTCCTGCCCCATAACAGAGTACATTTGGCCTCACCTTAGTCAAGTGAGTTTGTCATTAACCTTCTAGCTCCTCACAGACAACTTGGGTTATCAAGGGTAATAAAAATCAGATTGTGCGCTTTGAGCAGGATATGAAGTCTGGAAAGGCGCGTTATAAATATCATCACTAGTATATCTTATTACGCTGAAGGCAAGTGCTAAACAGTGACTGGGTGATTTGTGGATTTCACATTAGAGTGTCAGTTCCGTCACAAAATGGTATTTCTTAATTCATACAGCTACCGATACTGATAATGGTGCCGATAATGGTGTAGATACTAAGGCATGTACAGCAACCGAAACGTCAATTTTTCTGTTGCCATCAACATTTCTCTGCGTGGAAACCTTGCTTTCCTAATGCCAGTTTTGATACTGTTTCACGGAAGTTGGTTAATTACAACAGACACTGAAATGTACACAATAGCAAGTACGCACGGCTAATAAAACATTTCATTTAAAACATCAACACTTGCGAAAACACAGCCTCAATATCAGCCGAAGCGGGCGCATAAGGCTTTCTAGACACCAGGTGTTTGTGGACAGTTTCAGCATGTTCTACGTTAGCACCATTATAGGAGGGGTACAGAAAGTCCGCAGTCTAGACTACCAGTTTGTGGATGTCGCGGTGGCCGAGCGGGTTAGGCGGCTGACTTTAATATTTAATCTTAAACAACTTTAAATTGCCCGTAGCAGTCACAGTCATATTCATATATATGGCATATATGAAAACATTTCTTTGGACAGTCGAGAGCAATCTCCCTTTAAACACTAGCAATAACCAAAATAACACTATGGTTTGTATCAGCAGAAAAAAAGTTAAAATGATTTCTGCTTTTCGAATTCTGCTGGTTTCAGTTTTCGTAAAAACCATAAATCTTACCCGCTCCATTGAACAGAGTCTTCCACAGCGAGAACCACAATGAAAACTGCCAATACAAACGCTGCCATACTGAATGACCGCATGAGTGACTGGATCGAGACTATATACCCTCTAACAAGGAAGCACAATACCACTGTTTGTTATCTCAGTCCCGCCAAGTAGACTGTACAGAGAACTTGTACACCGTTCATGATTTGGGGGGGGGGGGGGGATCCATAGATCTGCATTCGCATAACATCGGTAATTTCCGTAGATCATACGTGACTTAATTATTAAAAGTACAGAGTTACTAACACGAAGTACCAAATGAATTCCAACAGTTCCGCATTCCCAGCGGGTAACACAAAATGTTACTCGCTTCTAAGCAGGGTATACTGAAAAATAATGGAAGAGCGCTGAGAAAAACGACGTTTAAGTGTGAGGTATGATAATAAAATGTGTTGTTACTGTGTGTAACATTGAAGCGTTGTGGTAGCAGCTTTGATCTTGGCCGCCATCAGTGGAATATTTTTCTCGTCGAGTGAGTGAGTGAGTTGAGTTTTACGCCGCACTCAGCAATATTCCAGCTATATAGTGGCGGTCTGTAAATAATCAAGTCTGGACCAGACAATCCAATGATCAACAGCATGAGCATTGATCTGCGCAACTGGGAACCGATGGCATGTGTCAGCCAAGTCAGCGAGCCTGACCATCCGATCCCGTTGGTCAGAGCCAGTGAAGGGTGTCAAACACGGTAATCGTGCTAAAACATGCAGACATGGCTTTGTTTGTTTGATGTATAACACAGCACTCAGCAATATATTCCAGCTGCAGTCTGTAAATACTGGACTCCACGGCCAGTGATCAACATCAACCAAGTCAGCGATCCTGACCACCCGATCCCACCCGTTAGTCGCCTCTTACGACAAGCATAGATTACTGAAAATCAATATTCTAACCCGGATCTTCACGGGTTTTTCACGTCGAGCATGTCTGGAAAAAATAATAATAGTCAACGCCCAAGGTATTCCACAGTTATCTAATAAGAGCCAGGGGTGACGGACACCACCTCAATGTCATTGTTGATTGGTACAAAATGACTGTCAACGAAGTGAAGTGTCCTGTCAAATCGGCACAGATTCACTTTGCATCAAACTTTGCAACGAGGTAATGTCCTCTATGTTGAGGGGCAGTGAGATAGCCTAGTGGTTATTGCGTTCGCTCGTCACACGGAAGACCCGGGTTCGATTCCCAACATGGGTACAATGTGTGAAGCACAGTTCTGGTGTCCCCAGCGTCATATTGCTGGAATATTGCTAAAGACGGTGTAAAACCATACTCACTCACTCACATATACACCGATTGGCTTCAACTCCCATACATTCATGTGTTTTATTAATTTGGGAAACTTGCCTCACAACTGTAAAATGTATAGGCGGAGTTCCGTGACGTAATCAATCACCTTTAGTCACAGACAGGACCGATAACTACTCGGGAACTTTCCGCTGAACGAGGATGTCGGTTCCCAAACAAGTGAGTAATATTATAGAATGCATATATATATTGGTAGAAACATTGAATTATTGAAATAAAATACAGGAAGTATCATATTAGTTCACTTTGATTTAGAGTTATCCGCCCATGTTATGTTTAACTGTTTACTTGATCTGGGTTTCAAGTTTCTGGTCAGTTATTAACTGAGATTTAAACTACTTCAACTTGTTTTTATTTCATATATACTATATATTAATTTGGGAAATGACTTCAAATGAGACAAATCAAGGAGATTGGTCACAATAGACTATCGCTATCGCAATAGTATGTTGCAATAGACTATCGCTATCGCAGTAGTTGCTTCCCCCTCAGTAGTCACCCATATATATTACAGGAATCTATATCGCACGGAGTTCAGTCAATGCCGTTCCAGTCCCGAAATTACGATGAGTGGTGAGTGAGTAGTGAGTTAACTTTTAAGCAATCTTCCAGCAATATCACGGCGGAGGACACCAAATGGGCTTCACACACTGTGCGCATGTGGGGAAGTGAACATTGGCTTCCGGCGTGACGAGCGAACGCTTTTTCAACTGGACTAGCCCTACAATATAAATGTATTCTGAAAATCAGTTTATGTTTCTCAAGTGTATATGGACAGGGTGCAATGCAAATATATTTTATTAATTGAATTTAAAATTTAAAATGTCAATTTTTTTCGAAGTTAATTATCACTTGTTTTGGTGCAGGGATCGCACATCACCTGTCTCCATGAAAATTGCCTTTTGGAAAGTATTTTTATTCCTTCACAGAGTTTAGTTTGTTGTTTAACGCCGCACTCGGCAATATTCCAGCTGTATAGCGGCAAGTCTGGACCAGACAATCCAGTGATCAACGTCATGAGCATCGATCTATGCAATTGGGATACGATGTCAACTAAGCGAGCCTTACCAACCGATGCCGTTAGACGCCTCTTACGACAAGCATGGATTGCTGAAGACCAAGTGTAACCTTCACGGACTAAGGAAAGCCCAAGGTGAAGCACGTTTTCCACTTGGGAACAAAAACAACACGGGTGTGGTGCTATTATATAACTGGGGCAAATAAATTCAAAATATTGCATTGCAATATACTGCGATTCGGGTACCCTTCTTCCAATACGTATTTCGATATATTGTGAGCTTCATTTTTAGTCCGTGAGTGACTGTACCTACAGAGCTTATTTTCTACATACTAAATCCCTAAAATATATGTTATGGTTGTGATAACCGGAATCTCGATTTTCTCTTTTATAAAATATATTGTATGTAACGTATGCTGTTTTGTCAATTAATTACAATGGAAAATTTCAGTGTGAATGAAAATCTATGTACATTTTAATTTAAACCAAAGAGATAATCACAAAATTTCAGGGGTGGTGGGGTGGCCTCGTGGTTAAAGTGTTGTTTTGTTTGTTTTAAACATATTCTATTCATGAGAAAAGGATTGGGTACAACACAGAACACCCTCTCCGTAAAGCGTTCACTCGTCACGCCGAAGACCTGGGTATGGGTACAATGTGTGAAGCCCATTTTAGGTGTCCCCCGCCGTGATAGTGATGGAATATTGCTAAAAGCGGCGTAAAACTCACTCACTCACAAAACCTCATCTAATTTTATCACCCAGTATACCAGTTCTGAGAAAAAAAACATTGCAATACGTTTCGTTTGAATGACGTTGCAAAGTTTCTTCTGGTCGACAGTTTTTCATTGAAACACTGGTTTGCCTGGGCAAGATGGGACTGAGTAACTGGACCTTAAGCCAAAATGATACAACAACTGCCGATATCAACATCAAGACAGTTCAAGCACTTGTTTACATATGCTTCTAGTGGCTTCAGATGTCGGGGCGGTGGGGTAGCCTAATGGTTAAAGCGTTCGCTCGTCACGCCGAAGCCCCGGGTTCGATTACCTACATGGGTACAATGTGTGAAGCCCATTTCTGGTGTCCCCCGCCGTGATATTGCTGCAATATTGCTAAAAGCGGCACAAAACTAAACTCACTCACTCACTCACTCGAAAACTGTAATGTGCTTTATTTGGAAATTGTTTTTTAGCTCAACACCTTTAGTCACAGAGCGGATACTCAAAAACTGTTTAACGGGTCAGCAGTTGTCAAATGTCCTTCCAACTACGGGTGGAACGTGGGATGATCAGCTGATAACCTCTTGTTTAAACATGTACTTTTGTTTTGACCTAAGAGACGTCTGTTATTTGTTAGATGAACGTTAGACCCGAACTGTTAACGGTTTCTTCCTCGCGATCTAGCTGTACGAATTCGAAGCAGATCAATCTAATAGACACCACGTGAAACGTACACGTAGACGTACGTTATTCCGATTGTGCCTATATTGGGTTATAATTGCATTTTAAACTGTACACTGTATGACTCAGTCTATAAGTTATCCCAGAAAGGGACGTTTGACAGATCTAAGCATAAAAAGTCAACGCCAGAGAATAACCAGTCTCGATTATCCTCAGATTCACAGATTCCAATCAGCTTATAAAACAGACTAATGGTGAATATAACTGGGTCACTGAAAACCAGCTGTTCACCACAACCGATATGGGCGATAATACCGGTTAACCGATATTTGCAATTCGAACTTCACAATCCGATATACTGAGGCACATTTTTCGCCCACCGGTTCACCGGATACGATCGCCAATTTCCGTGACCATGATTGGTAAATGTCGTGATGTAGTCACAAATGCGAATAACTTTTGTGTTTCCTTTATATTATCATACAGTAATAGTTTTAAGAATGTCAAACCAAAATGATGGACGCCGCTGCAAACGCTTTTTCTCGCGTTCCAAACTTTACAGCAAAGTCTTCAATTTGGAAACATTTTCAATTGATCTCTTTTACAATGCCATCTTAGTCCTGACAGTGACCAGCGGCATTGTTTCAAGAGAAAGGAAACAATCATTTCATTGCCTTAAACCACGTGTTACACTGTCACAATATATTGCAATACATACTACAATACGCCAAGACATACCACAATCTATCGCAAAACGAAACTTTTGGCAATACCCAACCCTACAACCAAATTGGGTGTTGGCTTCCTGTCCGACCGGAAGTACTCGTCATTCAATCAAGTAACAGTCAAGGACATCCCGAGACAATAGTGTCAGTAGGAAGCCAGAATCGTTGTTGGAGATCGAACGTTACTGTTGGTAATTACAAGTACGTTAGTGGTCGGGTTTTGAATGGCAGTTGCCTTGTAGAATGTTAACACATTTATCGACTCAGAAGTTACCTGTGACGATTTGGGTTAGAACTGGTCTTCAGCAACCCATGTTTGTGGTAAGAGGCGACTAACGGGTAAGTTGGTCAGGTTTGCTGATCATGACGGCCAAGGCACCATTTAGTCATATATTCATGTAGATTCCCTCTTTTGGCAGACTGCCTCATGACAGTATCTGTGTTTTGTAACCTTTAACGTAATTTCAAAAACAATTTGTTATGTCATACACGTGAAGATCTTAGAGCTGGTCTTCAGCAGCCCGACCACTGAGATCGGCTGGCTGACACATGTCATCGTATCCCTATTGCCATGCCACTGTATCCCTATTGCGTATATCAATGCTCATGATGTCAGTCACTGGATTGTCTAGTTCCGACTAGATTATTTTCATACGCCGCCATATAGCTGGAACATTGCTGGGCGCGGCATTAAACAATAGACCTCTGTGGTTCTGGTGCCACCTGTCTGATCTCGCCTCCGGCCAGGACAATCTACACTGATTTATTATACATATTTACCGAAATCTACACTGACTTATTATACATATTTACTGAAATCTACACTGATTCATTATACATATTTACTGAAATCTACACTGATTCATTATACATATTTACAGAGATCTACACTGATTTATTATACATATTTACTGAAATCTACACTGATTTATTATACATATTTACTGAAATCTACACAGATTCATTATACATATTTACTGAAATCTACACTGATTCATTATAAATATTTACTGAAATCTACACTGATTTATTATACATATTTACCGAAATCTACACTGATTTATTATACATATTTACCGAAATCTACACTGATTTATTATACGTATTTACTGAAATCTACACTGATTTATTATACATATTTACTGAAATCTACACTGATTTATTATACATATTTACTGAAATCTACACTGATTCATTATACATATTTACCGAAATCTACACTGATTTATTATACATATTTACTGAAATCTACACTGATTTATTATACATATTTACTGAAATCTACACAGATTCATTATACATATTTACTGAAATCTACACAGATTCATTGTACATATTTACTGAAATCTACATTGATTCGTTATAAATATTTACTGAAACCTACACTGTTTCGTTATAAATATTTACTGAAATCTACACTGATTCATTATACATATTTACTGAAATCTACACTGACTCATTATACATATTTACTGAAATCTAGACAGATTCATTGTACATATTTACTGAAATCTACATATTTACTGAAATCTACACTGATTCATTATACATATTTACTGAAATCTACACTGATTCGTTATAAATATTTACAGAAATCTACACTGATTCGTTATAAATATTTACTGAAATCTACACTGATTCATTATACATATTTACTGAAATCAAGACAGATTCATACGATTACATGTGTCAACCAAGTCAGAGAACCTGACCACCCGGTCCCGTTAGTCGCCTCTTACGACAAGCACGGGCTGCTGAAGACCAATTCTAACCCGGATATTGACGGGTTGCAGAAATGAAACTCATCAGACTCGGGCCCCTGATCTTGTCTTAGTTTAAAAGAGTAAGAACTATAATATCTGATGACATCTTTATTCAACTATGTACGACACAAAATACAATATATTGCGTTGAATGTGTTCACATTAGTGTTGAAAAAAACCCCTCTCATACAAGATGAGCACTTTTGTAACACATTTTGTATTCAACGATAAACACTGACTGACAGACAGACAGACGGAAGGGACTGACCATTGATGTTGCCCTTATTCAGATGGGAACAACACAAAATCAAATAATGGTAACTGAAAGACAGGTTATTGGGTTTTTCGTAGATCACACATCATAAAGAATACAGACATAGACATGGGGGTGAGTTTAGTTTTACGCCGCTTTTAGCAATATTCCAACACTATCACGGTGGAGGACACCAGAAATGGGCTTCACACATTGTACCCCTGTGGGGAATCGAACCCGGATCTTCGGCGCAACGAGCAAAAGCTTTAACCATTAACTACAAGGCTACCCCACCGCCACTAGACAGACATTGACAGATGTAGGTAAATGGACGGAAGGACACATCGATTATGCCATCTTTCTTTTCAGTTATCGCCTACAAATCAAATGCACTACACTGAATGATTAGTTACTAAGCATCTTCGTTCATTACACGAGGTAATATAGTCGAGATAAACAATAAACCAGAGATAACAAATGAATATATTGCAAGTGCTGTAATTATTCATACATAAGAAAACTGGATCAGTCTATCACTATAAACGAGAAATATAAATAATTGTTATAAAATATAGCAAAAGGAGCATTCTGTCAGAAAATGTGATTAAACTAATTTGTTCGTGCTTTCAGGAGATGCCAAAACCGAATTGCCATTAGAGTGAGTGAGTGAGTGAGTGAGTTTAGTTTTACGCCTCTTTTAGCAATATTCCAACATTATCACCGCGGGGAACACCAGAAATGGGTTTCACACATTGTACCCATGCGGGGAATCGAACCCGGGTCTTCGGTGTGAAACCACAAGGCTACCCCATCGCCCCAATTGCCATTAGCAAAATACTATTGAAATTACACATATCGACAGAAGTACACTTGATACATTTTAAATAAATGACAATATATTTTACCAGAACGACTATTCAATATGGCTGACGTGGCGGACATGTTTAATATGACATTAAAAATAATAAGTGTTGAAACGTTCCAGAGATTATATATGTATGTTGAATTATGAAGTATACAAGTAATACCGAAACATTAAGTACGCAGAATTCAGGTACAGTTGTTGCCATGCTATTGTTATTTTCATATGTGTGTGTCAACGAAGATCTATGCGCTCCGTGAAAACAAAAGACATATAAAACATATATATGACTTGATTCTGTTACAGCCAGATGCGTGTGATGATGTTGCTGGATATTAATGATACCAAACAGGTGATTTATATTAGGATGCTTTGAACAGAATTTCAGTTCAGTAGCTAAGCTTTCAGGAAAGACCTTAGTAAATGGTCATGGAGAATCGAACCCACGATCAGATCCTGACACGGAAAAGGGAGGTAAGTTACATTTCTATCTAGTAATGATGGTGTGTATGTGCATAGGTGATACATATTTCGTAAAAACATAAAACATGGAACAGGCGTTAATATTTGAGCAATTTGTTATATCAAAGGGAATTTGGACTAATCAGTATAAAAATGGTTGATAAAGAAATTGAGCATTTTGGAATATTTTGATGACAAGTGTTATTGTATCACGGTTTAATCTTGCGTGCTTGTTGTTTACATTTTGGCCAAACAGTTGGGTTCCTGTTCCATATGTGGAAATGCTGAAAGAAATTCAACAGACTGAAACTAAAATGACGTAAAATTACTGTAAATAAAATATAAGTAATACTATCTTAATTACTAATACATTTGTGGAAAATGGAAAAATAGAAAAGATCATTCTGTTCTCCAAATGGATACAAGCATTGTTTGCGAACGAAACACTGTAGTCAAAACGCTGCCCAAGAGGTCGACTATTTCGAGTAGTAATACATCATTCCGGAAGTGGGTCTCAGACCGAATGAGGCCTCCAGTTTCCCCACTGCATCCGCGAAAGTAGTCCGGGCCTCTGGTTTCTCTTTCCAGCAGCTTTGCATCAGACTGTAGTGGCTGGATAAAATAAACACGAGACATTTTGCTTTTGTTATACAATAATTACCTAATTATTTTACATGCTTTACAGAGCACCGTTCACAATGTATACTTAGCGCTACTCTCGTAAAACTTTCTTTGAGGCTCACAATAGTTGCTCAGATTGCTTTGTGAAGCAGGGTCCATATCTTCTGGGTATTCTGACGCTTTTTTATTCACTTATTACATTGCTTCACGCCTATTACGTAGCACACGCGCACGCGCGCACACACACATGCACATACGCACACACACAAGTGTACTTCAGGTTTCGCAAGTCAATTAATGATTATATGATTTGCCTGTTATCGGCCTGAATCGCTCTTCATGCATTCGACCACTGCTTATTTGACCCTGACCCGACTATAACAGGTGGTCATGTTAACGCTAAACGCTTTAAGCCACTTTTTAAAATTGTCATTAATCACCTTGGTCACGAAGTACCGTATGAAACATCACTGGTGTTAGTATACATGCATCTAACCACTTACACGTCTTCAGCGTATTCCGGCTTCGAGAGTCTGTAACCATTCTTAAGCTGGGTCGGCAGGTCTCGGCTCCTCATTTCACCGTAAGGGATCTGGCCTGTTGAGAGATAAAACACAGGGTGTATACTAAAACTACCTCCATGAGCTCATACGTGAAGATCCGGGCTAGAAATGTTCTTCAGCACCTTATGCTTGTCGTAAGACGCAACTAACGGGAGCGAGTGATCAAACTCGCTTGCTTGGTTGACTGTCTGGCTCAGATGCGATTATTTATATGCCTCGCATAGGTAGCGTATTGGCAGCGTTAAACATCAGACAAAAAATTCCCACATACACAAAAAATAATAGAAACCATATTCTCAAATACTTCTATTTAGTGACGAAAACTATACCAAACAATATCTATACCTTACCAATTCAGAATATCATCGATATTAATCAAGAATTGTTACAACAACGTAACACAAAAATGCCTTAGTTCACATTCACATACACATCCATCACAATCTACGTCCACGTTCTCACAGACATACATGTATACCTAAGTACTTAACTAATTACATTAAACATTTCAATGCACTTCCAAGAATATATTTGTCACACCTACCCATGCTGAGGATTTCCCACATAGTCACCCCAAAGGACCAGATGTCACTCTTCTCATTGGCTCCCTTCAGAGACTGAAGACATTCTGGCGCCGTCCACTTCACAGGGATTCGATCCTGTGTGTATGTGTAACATATCAACACTCAGGGTTTATGCCATTTTGATAAAACTACTTATCATGGTTACAACTGACATTAGGCTTATTTGAAGGGCCGAATGGGCAATCTATGTTCCTTTACTGTTTATGTGTCAATGAGCCCGGATTTACCGTTGGTCTACAACTGATTTGCCTTGGCAATGTTCCACAAGCATAACGTCTGCTGTAAGCCTTTGTTAAAATATGAAGCTTCCGTATTTCTTTGCGTTACAGTTGTTTATGAAACGAGGGTCCTGTTCAGACCCGATTGCTGGCCGCAAGATATATGTTACATATTTCCCTTCTTACCCCTTTGGAGGCATCATCCGCACTGGCGTCTTCCATGCGACTTGGTCCGAATCCACTGACCTTCACTTCATTTGTGCTTGTCAAGAGGCAGTTGCGAGCAGCCAGTTTGCGATGGACAACCTGGAGAAGGACATTGTATTGAGCTAAACTGGTACAGTCTTTGTTTTCCATGAGAACAGGACATATCGCTACATGTGTCCCATTCTTGGTCCTCATCAACCCATGATTGTCGTAATAGGTAACTATCGCGATCGGGTGGTCAGGGTCTCTTATTTGGTTGACACATGTCATCGTGTCCCAATTGGGTATATTGATGCTCATGATGTCGATCACTGGATTGCATGGTCCAGACTCGATTATTAAGAGACCGGTGGCCTATAGATGATTATTGCTGAATGCGGCGTTAAACAACAAACAAACAAACAAACTAACAAAAACACTCAAGTCAAGACTTAATGTACCTTTGTAACGTAATGTATATACCTTGAATATACTTGTTTTTCAAACATAAGATTACGAACAAAAACGTTTACCGTCTCACATTTTTAAAATATATGGACCAAAATAACGAGTAAACAATAAAAAGAAAGCCCACCCAACCAATGCCTAAGGGAACCAACCAACTTTTTCCTAACTCCACCTCCTGAAAGTCAATACATGCACTTTACACTTGCCACAACACAGAGAGTGTCCAGTAAATACATACCTCTTTACTAACGAGATACTCCATACCCCGAGCAATGCCTAAGACAAATGTCTGAATCTGCTCCAGAACTTCAAGATTCACTTTGTCCTGTCTAGAGGTCAGCCACTTGTCCAGCGGACCATTTTCACAGTACTCCAACACCAACACCGGCCCCACTGAAGAAGAAGGTATATATCAGATATGGCAATGACAGGTTCTACAAGATCACACGTATTCAGGGGATGTGTGCGCTAGAACGGAGGAAGCGAAAAATATATTTTGTTAACACATTTCTTTTCATGATATCGAGCAACCTAATCTTCTGAGTAAACACCATGAGGGCAATTCATACTTTCCATTGTTTTCTCTCCAAACAACCAAGATCCTGGTTTCAGACCAGAAACAGAGTGTTAAAGTGTGGTAATATTAAGATGACTGAAAAAGACGCCAGAGGTAGCCGTAGTCATGATATTGGCAAGGAGGTTCAGGATCTTACATCCTGCATTTCCTACGTGAGTAGTGAATGAGTGTGGTTTTACGCCGCTTTTTTGCAATATTCCAGCAATATCAGAAGGTGAACGCAAGAAATGGGCATCACTTACACGCATCATTATCAACGACTGCGCCGATGAATTTCAGCACGTTGGAATGTTCCCCGACCCTTGTTGCAGCGAAGTTGATTTTGGCCATCATCAGTAAATTACTATCCTCGTCAGGCGTGCCTGCAAATAATATATGATAACAATAATAACAACAACAATAAGTTCAGATTTTAATGGCTTGGCTGCATCGACTTGAGAATAAGTTGAGAAGTTGTAGTGCGTTGAGAAGAACAGGAAGTCGCTTGGCCTGAAAAGTGAAACAGAAGGTTTTCTCTGTGCTGCTCAGGTCCAGTACTTTCCACTCGAAGCTGTGTGTGTTTTTGTATCAGATTGTAAATTATGCAATGAAGTTAATGAGACTGACCAGCACCTTGTCAGTGGATACCCATCACTGGCATTAAGACAGTATCTTAAGCGACATGATGGTTTGGTTGATGAGTGAGTGGGTGAGTTTAGTTTGACACTGCACTCAGCAATATTCCAACTATATGGCGGCTGTCTGTAAATAAGTCGGATCCAGTGATCAACATCATGAGCACCGTTTTACGCAATTAGGATCAGCGAGCCTGACCACCCGATCCCGTTAGTCGCCAATTAGTAGCAATATTCCAGAAACATCACGGCGGCGGACACCAGAAATGGGCTTCACCCATTGTACACATGTGGGGAATCGAACCCGGGACTTCAGCGTGACGAACGAACGCTTTAACCACTAGACTAATCCATCGCCCCTCCAGCTTCAAGAACGATGGTGTAAAGGATAATAGTTCTCAAATGTACCGTGTTGCACCCGAAACTACACTTAGGTATATATATTATCAAGAGAGCAATTTCTTTCAGAGGGTTACCTTTGAGGACCTTTGCCGCCGCCTCGTGTGACTTTTTGCCAGTCTTGTAAGAAGCCTTGAAAATTCGTGCAAATCTTCCAGTTTGAATCTCCTCCAGTAGTGACAGCTGATCTTTCGACATGTACCCTGGCTGCTTCGCCGTGAAGCTCATGCCGCCGTAGACGTAGATGTCATCTTCAGGTGTGTACGTCATGTTCTGGAATAAACAGTGCACACACTGGGTGAAAGAATGATATAATCTGGGAATGCTGCGCAGGCGTGAGCACTATTCCAGCTACATCCCGAAGCAAAGCATTACGATACCATATAAACAGTGACTGAAAGCATGAGTGACTGAGTTTGGTCTTACGCCGCTTTTAGAAATATTCAAGCAATATCACGGCTGGGGACACCAGAAATGGACTTCAGACAATGTACCCATGTAGGGAATCGAACCCGGCTCTTCGTTGTGACGAGCCAACGCTTTAACCACTAGGCTATCCCACTGCCCCCTGAAAGCATGAGCACCCGGGAGGTTCCACGCCCTCGCTTCGCTGTCTCACTGCATCGCACAGTAAAACACGAATGTTTGAGCCTTTTGAAGACCAAAATGAGTTGTACGAGTTTGATGGTTTCTCTGTCTGTGGGAGCGATTGGAATACAACGGCGCTGTCTGTCGATAGTCAGCTCACGTTGGTTGGTTGCTTGTTGTTTAACGCCACTATTCCAGCTCTAAGGCGGCGGTCTGTAAATAATCGAGTCTGGGCCAGACAATCCCATGATCAACATCATGAGCATCGATCTACGCAACTGGGATATGATGACATGTGTCAAACAAGTCAGCGAGTCTGACCACCCAATCCCTTTAGTCGCCTCTTACTACAAGCATGGGCTACTGAAGATCAATTCTAACCCGGATCTTCACGGGTCCAGGACAGGTAATACGCAACGCCATAATACCCAATACAGTTGCCTCGACCACTCACTAACTCAATACAAAAAAACATATTTATCAGCTTGTCCCCTCATATACATCTATGACATTATTACACTGTTGCACAGCATGCGTGATTACCGATACCTACGTCGTAACACGCTGTGTTCTTTGGAGGGCGAATGTTATTGGTCGTCCTTCCTGTCGCGGGAGCCTCTGGTTCACCATATCTCTTCTGGCGTCCTCTGATCAGTTTCTGCATTCTTCCAGTCCTCCACAAAAAGAATCCGACTCCAGCAACTGCCAGCACTATCAGGATTACTAGCAAGAGACCAGAATTGATCATAATAAGGGTATCAGACTAGAAAATATATCGTTTGTTAGTTTGTTTGTTTGTTGCTGCACTCCGTTCTCAGCAATATTACAACTATATGGCTGCGGTCTGTACATAATCGAGTGAGTGAGTGAGTGAGTGTGTGAGTGAGAATTGCTCAGAACCGTTTATTCCGGCAGTGTCCAGGAGACACCAGAAATGGATTTCTATATCTGTACACATGTGGGGAATCAAACCCAGGTCTTCTTCGTGATCAATGGCAGCGTTTAGTCCTGCATATGAAACTTGCACCTACATTAACTGTAATTCCGAAGCATGTTTGTTGTTTAACACTGAACTCAACTATTTTGATGTTTAACATGTAACGTAATCTGGACCACACAATCCAGTGATTGATATCATGAGCATCCATCTACTCAACTGGGATACTTGTGTCCACCAAGTCCGAGAGCCTGCCCCACCCCATCCAATTAGCCGTCTCTTACTACATTGTTTGCTGAAGACCAAATCTAACCCGGATCTCCACGGGTCTCAATTACATCGATGATATTTGGCAAATTGTTTATTTGATCGATCGATGTGTGCATGAGTGGCGATATCATGTGTGAAAATATCAACTTTATCACAGAACCAAAATGGGAATCGAACCAATGGCCAGATCTCCAAAAATCATACATCATTGTATAATTTACTGTAACATGAAAATATTTGATTATGTTCCTAACCACAAGCATATTGATTTTAAAGTACATTAAACCACTTTTCAAGATAAACAATCACAGTTTGATCCCAATCGGGGTCAATGAAATAGAAAGTTTGTAAAAGACATTTACCTGTGCGTATAGAACTAGTTACAATATTAAACACGATTCGAATTATAAACTATGTGGCATGTTTGAATCCAATTTCATATCAGTGTCCACAAGGTAATTAACACCAATACACCTGGATTCTTAAAGATGGTAGTTTTGGCCATCTGGCAAACCGAGAATGCAAAATATGAACACGCAGTTTGCAGATGAGTGTGTGAGTGAGTGAGTTAAGATTTAAAGTCACATCGGCAATATTTCAGCCATATCGTGACTATGATGAGTATGTACATGCATATAAGACGAAAGTATTTGTCAGTTTTATTGTTGATAAGACCCCATTCAACATATGCAACAGCGGCCTGTAAGAAGCAGGACGAGACAAACCAGTGAATGATATTATAAGCATCGGGTGTGGGGTCACGTCATCAACCAGATCACCAGGCTCTGACTGGCTGATACATGTATTCGTGTGAGTTTAGTTTTACGGCTCTTTTAGCAATATTCCAGCAATATCACGGCGGGAGACACAAGTAATGGGCTTCACACATCATGTACATGTAGGGAATCGAACCCGGGTCTTCGTGACGAGCGAACGCTTTAAAGCCTCTGAGCTACCCCACCGTCCCAATTTACATGTAATCACCATCTACAAGGATGTATGAAGGTTGGACCATGAATCCATCCAGGTGAATATGACCAACGAGAAATTCCTTTCTACTCACTTATAATGATTCCAGCTACAGCCCCCGCGCCTAGAGTTTCAGCAGTCGTGTCGTCCGCCGCTGGAAGTCAAGCAGATATGAACGTGATTACTACTTTGAGTTAAGAAGTGCTTAGGGGCTCAAGAACTCCTTGATTGTGGAATCGACTTTTTGATTCGCTCTAAAGTGATCACGAGTCTTTCCGCATTTATGCTCTTGTCTAAACTCTCAGTTTTTGAAATGTGATCGTCATTGTGTTACATGACATATCGCATGAAAGTCAAAGAGTTCCAATATGTTTGTTATAGCACAGGCATTGTCATAAAATACTGTTGATATACCCTCTCAGAGTGTCGCCTAAGTTACTGTTTGAACTTTTATGAGTCAAAACTTTCTTTTATGTGTTATGAGGATATGTTTTTGTTAATTATGTCGCATTGATTAACTTTTAGTCTCAAAGTATAAACCGCTGAGTGTGGATTAGAACTCGCATCTTAAACTTACGCTATGTAATTTCACCTGTTATGCTTAAGTTAGAGTTACCTTCCCTATGTTTCCCTTTGTTTTCGGTAGGATGCTGTAAGCTATGAGGGGATTCCAGTAATTTCTAAATGATCATAGTATGGCATGGTGTTTGCTAGAATTCTCCAAAACTGTTAATAGGTATATAAGGGATTGTTGCTGAGATGTACGGGACTACTGCTTTGGATTTACGCTCATCTGTCTGCTCACAGCAACATTTCAAGACCCCCACTCAAGAGGCCTCGACTACATTGAACTTTCGCAACTGTCAACAATCTTCAATCAATGCATCTGTATTTTACTGGACCTAATATTTTAGATTTGTGATCCAGTAGTATTGTATTATATATCTGTACTGTCATTCATTGTAACATTGTATATAACTGAGCATAATAGACTTGTTTGTATTCTATTTTGCTGGTTTAAAGAGGACTCACGAGCAGTTTAAAGAGGACTCACGAGCATTTTATCTCAATAATTCGTAAACCGTAACATATGCAACTTCAGGACATTCTTAGAATAATTTTTTTTATAATAAAAACGGACACTAAGTCAAACAATTATGCTTGTACTTACCTATGGCTAAGACTGTCTCTTTACTGCGTTGTGCCCCGTAGCCTGCTGACACCATAACCTTGTATTTTTTTGTTGGGTTCAAGGCCAGTGAGGTTATATGATGTGTCATCTTTGGGCACGGAGACCTCATAGACCTGCCCTGAATCCGTCTGGTAGCTGATTATTATGACTGTGCGTTCGTGGCAAGCAGGGGCGTGGTCCCACATAACACGGATAGATGTTGAAGACAATCGTTTGGTTCTCAGGTTTGAGGGTGGCAAGTCTGGTGAAAGATCAAATCAGCTCTGAAACAGCTTGACTGAGAGATCAAGTTTTGCCTCAATTTACAAAACGATTTATTAAGCACTTCAAATCAGTCTATATCAAATTTATGAAGACGGGCATTCTATTTCCATAGAGGTTATTTGTCATATCTTCCTACGAACCTCTGTTCTAATACGGCCCTTTCATGGTGCGAGTGTTCAGGATTTGTGATTGGTTGTAATCAGCTTTAGTTGTGCAGTCAGCGACGTTGTTTCATAAGTGATCATTCGCAAGGCCTCGGTAATTTCCGTAGGCTTCGGGAAAACTGGAACCTCTTCCCCTGCGCGATGCGCAAACGTTTCTTAAAGACATAACTCAATCATGTAAATGGCGGATCAATGGCGTCTCCATCGCCCTCGTTGACAACGTACAAGCTTGCCATTAAATGTCTTGTGTTTCACATCAACACAAGTCCCCGTCTGAGGAGGGATATTTATGGCCCCACATTTGCTTCTATTAGTCAAGTTGGATCTAAGTCGATGTAACACGTGTTCTGATTGGATAGAAAGAAGGGAGATAATTCGTGCTGCGATGTCTTGCCGCTAGTGGATTTTACGAGAACTGGGAAATATAGCCCTATTAGAACAGAGGTTCGTAGGAAGACATGACAAGTAACCTCTGTTGGAAGAGAATGGAAGACGGGGTGCACGTGGGCAATACAATGTTTTAATATTATATATATTACAATCTATTAGCAAGATATATATTGGGATTAGGGAGTAGAATTTAGCATTTTTCACTACTTACAGGTCGTGGCGCCGTTTAGTTCCAACAGGTTCGTCACCTATGAACAGAAATTGTCAAAATAATAACAACAGTTTGGAATACGAGTGATTTCGTTGGTATATAAATCAATGGATATTGTATATCATCTCGGTATTGTTGTTGTTGCTGTAAAGGGAGATAACTTATTATATAAATCCAGTTGCCAGGTTTACCGAAAGCGCCACCAGAAGCTATTACGAGTTATGTCCCTTCTATGTCTCTCCAACTAATTTTACCCTCCCTCCATGCATGTGCTTCAAATAAAAGACCTGCTCGTTGATTAAGATTTAACGTCACATCGGCAATATTTCAGCCAAATCGTGACGAGAACATACTTGACATTGAAATGGAGCATGTGTATATAATATAAACCTGTCGTCAAAGGACAGTAAAACAACTAGAATATCACAATTAGAAGAAAAACTAGCGTGGAAAGTTAAAACTATTAGCACTATTTGGACAATACAATATGAAAACAGGCTATAGATCGCCAACAACTGAAGGTAGATCACCATACTAGGGACCATGGGGACTTACAGTACCTTTGCTACCTGCATGGACCCTAGTTGGATTTACACCATCCCTTCAGCTGCTGGCGATTGTAAGAAATGTTAGCCAAAATTAAAATAACAAGAACGTTTATAAATCCTGGTAAGTTTAAATTGACTGTGGAAATTTTGGGACTTGCGTACCCTCTCAGGAGGACAATAATGTTAAAATACTTTAACCCCCCTTGAGGGTACAGCCACTAACAATTATTAATTTAAACTTCCAATCATAAAATATTTATCTATTTACAAATCAGCTAACAGATCTATTCTTTTAAATATGCAATAATTAAATTATAACTTATATTATTAAAACGATCCTTCATAGTTCGTGATTTGAAAAAGATATCCCTTGTGATGGAATATTCAATACAGTCAAGCAGGACATGCTTGACCGTGATTTTTCATCACAAGGGATACAAAACGGAGCATCCTCACCTTTCAATAGGTACTCATGAGTATATCTTGTGTGGCCAATACGACATCGTCGTATTGTGACCTCTTCAAATCTGAACTGACAACCCAAGTAGGTGTAACCGATATAGGGTTTTATGTCATGTAATTTATTGATTCCTACTTGGGTGTCCCACATCTTCTGCATTAGATCACGAATATAAGATCTGATGACAGCTTTATAATCAAAGTATGGAATACGAAGTGGCCAATAGCAAGATCATTATATTATTCAATAATTTCTATTAAACGTGGATGTTAACAAGATAGATTTTTAATGGCCTGAAGGCAAGAATGAGAGTCAGAAAGGATTATACATTGTTAATACTTAGGATGATTTTGAATATATTTAAGCGCTGTTAATATGGCATTTGCTTCGGCTGTGAAAATAGAACTATCGCCCGGTAATCTAGAAGATATTGTTCTGGATCCAATGACAGTGGCACTAGCCACTGCGCCACCATCCATGGACCCATCTGTAAATAAGGACTATGTATATCTATAATGCTATAATATGTATTATATTTAGTTTTTAATTGATTAAATTCTTGTTTATATTGTAATTCATTAGTTTCAGATTTTTTAAAGGTTGTCAGTGTTAGGTCAACTTGTGGCCTAACCAATTGTCAAGGAGGAGAAGAAAGAAGACGGGAAGGAGCTATATTTTCCAGCTCAATGCCGGCAGCAGACACGACGTAATTCTTAACCCAAGAGGCGGAACAAGAGAAGATTTTTGTTGTATAAATCCTCATGGAGGGGATTGAAGATACAATTATATGCAGGGTTAGACCGGTTGGAATATAGTTTTGTAATATATTGTAAAGATAGTTTTATACGGCATTGTGTAAGAGATAGCAGATCAGCTTCGACATAGAGACCATCAATAGGAAAGGTTCTAAAGGACCAAAGACAAAGTCTTAGACCTTGGTGGTGGACAGAATCTAATAGTTTGAGGTTGCTGTTACAGGCTCCACCATATACACTGGAGCCATAATCAAGCTTGGAGCGGACCAGTGATCTATATGGGTGAAGGAGAGTAGCTTGATCCCCTCCCCACTTTGAATTAGAAACGACTTTCAATAAATCGAGTGCTTTCGGGCATTTAGAGATTAAGAGATGTTGGTTGTTAAAAGCTAAAACGTAATTCCGAAATTCCAGTCTACTTCGTCTTGTATGGGAACTTGACATTCAAAAGTTATTTACGTCCCGTCTCTCTAGACATTTAAAATGAGTTACCTCCCTTCTCTCGAAACTTTTAAACTCACTTACGTCCCTACTCTCGAGTCTCTTGAAGTCAGTTACCTCCTTTCCTTCGCGACATTTTAAAGTCAGTTACCTCCCTTCCCTCGCGACTTTTAAAGTCTGTTAGGTCCCTTCTCGCGAGACATTTAAAGTCAGTTACCTCCCTTCCCTCGCGACTTTTAAAGTCAGTTACCTCCCTTCCCTCGAGACTTTTAAAGTCAGTTACCTCCCTTCCCTCGAGACTTTTAAAGTTAGTTACGTCCATTCTCTCGAGACTTTTATAGTCTGTTAGGTCCCTTCTCTCGCGAAGATGCTGGTTATGTACAGATCACTATGGAAATAAGATATTGCTGACTGGCGTATAAATAACACCCGTGTAGTTCTCGAAGAGACCCGTGAAGGTCCGGGTTAGCATATTGATCTTCAGTAACATGCTTGTCCTAAGAGGCGACTAACGTGATCTGGTGGTCAGGCTCGCTGACTTGGTTGGACACATGTCATCGGTTCCCAATTGCGCAGATCGATGCTCATGCTTTTGATCACTAGCTTGTCTGGTCCAGACTCGATTATTTACAGATCGTCGCCATACAGCTGGAATATTGCTGAGTGCGGCGTAAAACTAAACTCACTCACTCTCAAAGAATGCCAATTTCCGGCAACGTCGTATAGTTACTAACCACTTGTTCCTCATATGTGGAGCTCTTCAGCCCCGCCCTGTTGACAACGCGCACCTGCAGTCGAACCTGGGCAGTCGCTAGGGCGTTCTTGGCCACCATCAGCCAGCAGTTGCTGATGTAGACTTTATTGATCCGTTTATAACACACGCTCAGGGCGTTTGGGCAGTAGCAGTCGTGTACCCTGTCTGTACAGTAAAGCGGCTGAAATCATAACATCATGTTGTAGTCAGTCCCATGTACCCCTATGCCTATCAGACTAATGTATGCCATTAATTGGTCTTCAGCAACCCATTCTTGTCTTCGACACATGTTCGGAGTGTTCATCCCCACGGGAACATTCACGCAGGAATGATATTGATTCCAGTGGTGTGACCCATGCTTGTCGTTAGAGGCGACTAACGGGATCGGACAGTCAGGTTCGCTGACATGGAAACATGTCATCATATCCCAATTGCGTAGATCGATGCTCATGATGTTGACTTAAAGACCGCTGCCATATACCTGGATTATCGCTGAGTGCGGCATTAAACAACAAATAAACAAAACAAAACAAAGTTATGTCATTATTAATGATATTTTCGTCTTGGAAATACTAATAAAACTGTTAACAAAATCATCTTGGCATTACCATTTTGCACTTTAGATAATAACACAGAAACGTATGACTCACGTGGATAGATGGAACGGATACATTGTTTGCCCTGAGTAGGTCGCCATCTTCTGTATTGAATACCTTGACCTCAAGATGGTCGAGTCCACTCTCTGGATCGTGTGCGGTCACCGTTAAACTAGGACCAGGAACAGAGAATTAGATAGTTCATTAGAAATTAGATATATCGTTATGGAAAGTAAACAAATATGTATTACCGTGTTACTATATGGTTGTTGTTTGACGCCATACTCAGCTATATGACTTCAGTCTGTAAATAATCGAGTCTGGACCAGATAATCCAGTGATCAACATCATGAGCCTATATCTACGCAATTGGGATACGATGACATGTGTCAACCAAGTCAGCGAGCCTGACCACCCGATCGCGTTAGTCGCCTCTAACGACAAGCATTGGCCACACCCCTAGAATCAATATCATTCCAATGTGGATTTTCTTGTGGGAACCCACATTGGAATACATTCTGAACATTATACTGTTGGTCTTAACGTGTTGGGTGATCGCGTGTCATCGTAAGACGAAGCACATTGTTTCTTCTTTCAGTCATTGGTCTGTCAGTCACGGAATCGATTATATTACATTTAGACAACTGTGAACAACAAACAGACAAAGAGGGACCATGATGCACGCTCTGGTGCCATTTCCCCTTAGATTTAGTAGCTCGTCGCATGTGTGAAACAGACGTTTTTCGCAGTAAGAATACAAATTAACATAAAAACATCAGTTGATTTCAGGACGAAAAACACGGGCCAATAAACAGAAATCAACACAGAATAGTTGTACAAAAACAACGGGTAATTAGTGATAACAACTCAGTTACAGTTTTGACGAGAAAGTCCTATAATCTCTGACGAAATTAAGCTTATACTATTTGAAGATTTAAATTAATTAAATAAATAAATATGGAAACAATACATTTTGAATGAACAAGTGAACAATATTTTTCATTTAAAAATGCTTAACATAGGGTCAGGCCAATTTACAATCTCCTTTTTCTTACCCGGAGCTGAAGGGAATGTTGGATTTTTCATTTTTGTTGAATGTCATCAAACTGTACTCTGGTTCGGTGAAGTCGTAGGTTACACTTGTCGAGTCCACGTTCCTGTTGTCAAGAATGTCCCGGGCTCTTACCCACACAGTAACGGTGGTTCCGCTTGTAACACCAGCTGAAGGGTCGAGAACACGTAGTGATAACGTAAACGTGTCGAGAATATGCATAATGTATAAAGAAATTTCCTGCTGAACCTTATTCTTTCATCAACGAAATGAAGCTCATATTATACACATACGTTAACTTTTTGTCGTATTTTTGTCATGAAATCCGAAAGGGAACATTTTGTTTCTGTTTAATGAATTGTGTTATTTCTCTCTATATTCTATGTCCACTTCTGTGTGTCCACATACACTGGACACTGCTAACTCGGACAACCTATGACCTCCTTACATGTCCTCAACTACTTTCAGTCAAACAATAAAAAACAAAACGAAATTGGTATTTTTTGTCAGAAAACAGGTTGATGTTCTGTCGTGCCGAGACAAAGTTATTTTTATCAGTGTCAGCTTAAACAATAATTTTACATTTGACGCAAAAGTCAAAATATTTTGTTTTGAAGTTCACAAACAATAACATTACAGAATACTACCAACCAACTGTTGTTTGGTTTGTTGTGTTCAGACCGGAGATATCATTCCAATTTACTGGTGTGTGGTGCGCTCTGCCTCCACTCTTGTTGACGGCATGCGTCCACTCAAATCTCACAATGCCCCGTACATTGGGGATAGCCGCTCTGGTTCTTCTGCCATAATTATCATCATTTGTATCAGGTACTTCTTTATAGATTGGTGGGTTTTCCACAATCTTCACACGGAAGGGGAGGATGCTGTTGAGGAATTTACCACTTTCATGGACATAATTAAGAAAATGATCTTGCCAGTTGGTGATTATTGGCGTTGAGGCATCGGTCATCCACTGGAAGCCATGGTCTTGCACAGCTGACGATATGTACAGGGCATTGGCTGGATCCGTGGTCACTGCCGACTCTCTGTCATACAGTGCAAACCTTCTCATGTATACAGAGTTATTGGCCTTGTCGGCAGCTTCAAGGACAAAAGAATACATCCCTGGTCTGGCTGGGGCATAGGGAAGAGGATAGCCGATTGGTTCAGTATGGTCAACTTCTCTGTGAACAACGGGTCTCAGTTTGTCCACTTCCGTCAAGCTTCCGTTCTGACTGGGTTCAAGTTTGAAGACTTCCCATGTGTACTTGTCCAATCCAGATTGTGAATCCCTCCATGCATCCCATTGTATGTTTATTGGTTGCTATTTAAGGAAAACCGACTGCAAGTCATTCATCATCAAAAAGACTACCATGAAGTTAAGCATCAGTTACTCTACATTGTTGTATTATGTGTTTACTTGATCTAGAGACATGCTGATCCAAATTTTCACAAATGTGGAATATTTCTTGAAAGCTAATTTTCATGTTTCGTCGACATCAGGAGGTAAATATCGGAAAATATATACCCTGTAGTTATGCATGCAATGATAACTGTTTCATATTGTAAATGGTTGAAACCATAACGACATTTTGATAACAAAGGCATGCATAACTACAGGGTTCTCATTTTAGGCCATTGATAACTATAAATATTACTATATTGCATACACCTTTAGAACACCTGATTATTGCATGCATAACAATGATCAGCCGTTGCATGCACAACTTTAGGGTTATATATTGCATGCATATTTACAGGGTTTTATATTGCATGCATAACTACAGGGTTATATATTGCATGCATAACTACAGGGTTATCCATGTAACACTGTAGTTATGCATGAAATGAAAACTGTTTCGTATTGTAAAATGGTTAGAAATCAAACGACATTTTGATAACAAAGGGATGAATGAACGAGGTCTCATGAAAGGCTCTTGATACAGATGAACATTATTACTCAAACAAGACACCTTTAGAACACCATGATCAGCCATTGCGTGAAAGGGGCCAGTGGGGTAGCCTAGTGGTTAAAGTGTCGGCTCGTCATTCCAAAGATCCGGGTTCGATTCCCCACATTGGTACAATCTGTGAAGCCCATTTCTGGTGTCTCCCGCTGTGATATTGCTGGAATATTGCTAAAAGCGGCGTAAAACAAATCACTCACTCACTCACTCATTGCACGGAGGATTAACGGATTAACTGTTCACTGGCTAACGATGTATCATACTTACTTTTGTGAATTCTGGGTGAACTTGAAAAGCATCATCGGGGTCGTTGAACACGGGTTTTATCATGTCAAGATTGAAAGATACAGTACTGGTAGCCTGAGTGCCCGTATAATGCTGTGTGGCTGCAGTTCTTGATCCGATCAGTCTTCGGTAGCCACCACTTGAAACATGGAAGGTCAACTGTAACCTGAACAGGAAAAAAATGTGAACAGAATGTGCCGTGGATCATAGTCGGGCATAAACTTACAACTGACAGAAAAGCGTTAGTCCCGGGTTACAATTGGTCTTCGGCAACACATGCTTGTCTTAAGAGATGACTAGCGAGATCGGGCGGTCAGGCTCGCTGACTTGTCATCATATCCCGATTGCATAGATCAATATTTATTGATCACTTGATTATTTGGTCCAGTCTCCATTATTCAGAGACCGCCGCCATACAGCTTAAATATTGCTGAGTGCGGCGACAAAAGAAAATGCAGTGCCAGTATGCAGAATATAGAGGATACTAAACGACCTTCTGTGTAATACCATATTTATTAAACGAGTGGATGATTTGATATCAAACGAGCAAAATCGATGATTTGATATCAAACGAGCGAAAGCGAGTTTGATACCAAATCATTCACGAGTTTAATAAATATGGTATTACACGGAAGGGAGTTAAGTATGCTGTTTATTACTCGCCCACATTAATCAAGCGAAATCGCCAAAAAAACGACCTAACAGTGTGCAGGCATTTGCAGCGAGACAATCTAGGTCACGCGTATGAATACATAACTTCGGTGAAATCATGGGATTTCCATCTGCATATAGTTCGAAAATAAAACACAATAGATGGTGCCATTTGAACAAATTAGCATTTTATACTTTGAAAAGTTTGAATCGAAAACTCAACAATTGAAATCACAATGCATTTGAAATGATAGACATAGTCTCATTGGGTAACCAATAACAGAGATTCCCTGGAATGTGGCGGAAAGTTTAACTTTACTTTTATGTCATCCGCCCGAAGGCTGGGATTTGAAGAAGTGTCAGTTTATTTGTTCTGTCCACCATAGAAATTCAGGTTTATTACTGAATTATTCACGGCACCTGCAAAGATTGAACTCAGAGATTGTGAACTTGAATCTGTGGCATTTATTGTTTGAAATTGATTTTGAGATGCGACATTCGCCACTGAAGACTGACGGTTTTCCTGCGCGCAAAGTGCCATGTGCGAATCACAAGCATCATCGCTCGACCTGCTCAATATCTTGCTGATAGTTTTGTGTTGATCTTCGGATATGTGCGAATAGTTATTGATGCTTTGCACGTTTTTATGCCCACTGACCTGCATAATCTGCGTTGGAGGCACATTTTTGTCAGAGAGTGTTTGAACAAGATACTGTCGTGCAGAAGGGTTTGTAAGGCGTTTAGTCGGCTCTAGCTTAGCATTGGATGCCATTCGCTTCATAATAGAAGCGAGTTTATTTACGCCTATCGGTTGCCGTTTAAACCAGGGTTTGTTACCAACTGGTGCGGATTTCGAATTGGTCGCCAAATAGAAGGCGCATCAGGTGCATTGAACACAAGAGGTCTCAGTCCAGCATACATCTTGTAGGCTAACACCGGACATTGGTCATCGCCTGTGGCCCAGGCTTTCGGTGTGACAGTACTGACATCACGAGTCTTGACCCCGGTGCGTGTTTTTGTCTGACGCTCAGTGAATTCAAGATATTCAACCCAATTTACATCAGTTTTTAAGCTAATGTGCCCCCAGTTCATGTTTCTGTGAATTGTTACACTGCGCAGGCCAAAGTGTGTAGTGTTATGCCACCACAACGTAGTCAAAATGGATTCAGGATTATTTACCCCCAAATCGCCGGAATCCCATAGTGTTTTGATGTCGACATCGCTGAGAGATTGAGCCCGCTTGGGTAGGTTCCCTAATCCATCTTGTTTCAGGAGTTTCTGTTTAGCTTTTAGAACATTTTTCAGATTATTGAAATCAAAATCGAACAATATCGATTTTCCGTAAGATTTAGAACGAAGATACTCGATAATATGCTCCTCAGACTGTTCGGTTCGTAGTTAGACCCATCCCCTTTCTTGACCACCATCACAAATTTGCATAGATCATCTGGCGAAATATCCTCTATCTTTCTGTAATCTCCTTGCTCATTCATAAATCTATACAGTATCTTCAAGCCATATGAGGTTTTCCTTGCTGTGTTGACATTCATATTTCCCTGAATGAAATCCTCAATTTCCGGCTGATTACAGTATTGAATTTCTTCACAAAAGAAAGCGTCGTCAAAGATCCTACTGATCAGATCATCATCAAAGATATTTTCGCTAGGTGTAGCGCTTACAGTTTCAGAATGTTTTGTAATCTGTAATGTGTAACCTGTTTACTGGACCCATCTTCTAGCTTCACATCGTACGCGTGGAAAGTTCCCAAAGGTTGTACAATGTTCATTACTCTTCCTCGCCTACAGCCGTCAATTCTCACACAGTCATTAAGTTTAATTGTGTCCATTTTGATTGTTTCGTGAAAGCATCGTCTGCAATGCATTGTATTTTTTTGTTGATTGTAGTGATCAATAGTGTTAATAAAATATAAAGCTATCGATTTATTTGTTTATTGCTTCCAAAATATATAATCCTAACAAAATATCTTATACAAATGTGTTACTTATGTTCTCGAACAGACGGGACTAAAAACTTTGACAGAAGCCATTTTGATTTGTCATGTGATACGTCACGTGATTGAAAGTAGTTTCAGAAGAACTGGTTCACGTGTGGTGGTATTACACTAGTTAGATATTACTGTATAAATATTACACTGCAGTATTTTCCACGGGCGAGTAATAAGACTATGTTACACATAGATCTCCAGTAAAATATTCCTTCGAGAGTTTATCGTCATGACGTGATGACTTTGTGGGGAGTCAGTGAGTAAGTTCGTGGCAATGCTCAGTTTGAAGTTCTGAGTTTTGCAAGTTCTATCAAGGCGTTCAATCACAGGCATTGTGCTGACATAAATTCAATTCGAAAATCAGGAACATAAAATATTTCAGGATTTTCAGGACGAACACCTTCATGCCTTATTTTTTATTAAGACATTGAGAAGGATCTTGGTATCCAAGAGCAGAGACCATATGCTGTTTTCAGGTCACTGGTGATCAGTGCACTTCTGCTGGTAACTGGTGTGCTTTGTAAATAGCATCTTGGTCTGTACGTTATTTAATTTATAATTCCAGCTCTTACTGTTTTATTTTGAGATTCTGATAAACTGTTAAGCGAACCGGAATATTATATATACTGGACAAAAGTAATTAGGGACATGTGTAAGTTTTGAAATCATGAACAATGATCTCTTTATTCATTGGCACACTGATAAAATAACAATCATAGAAATACCAATATCCCTAACTTATTTTGTCCAGTATACTACCAGTCAAACGTTTAGACTCACTAGTGTAAATGTAGCCACGTGCTTCAGAAGAACGAATTCGCAACGTTGACAAGATTATTGTCATGAGTTCAATAAATGAAACTTAGTGAAAATTGGTGAATTCTTAAACAAAACTTTACACCAAAGCGCAGCTGTTCACATGCACGATATTTGCACATGCTTTTCAGCAATTTGATGCCTAATCCTCGTGCAATTCATCTGCATAAGGTTTGCAGTTGATTCCCCCAAGTTAGTTGAGAAATTCATCCTCGATGTAACCACATATCATAACATAACACATAGTGACTGTTTTAAGTGACTCTAAACTTTTGATGGGTAGTATACATACTACCAGTTGTTTATGACTACTGGATGTGACACATACACATACACTAGCTTAAATATACTGTTTACGTATTTCACTTGTCGTTTTACAAAACATTAAATTCGATTATTTTTATCATAAACTAAGCCATCCCGAGTTATCTCCCTTTCTATTATTTTATCATAAACTAAGCCACCCCGAGTTATCTCCCTTTTTGGCCGTTCAGGAAAAATCATGGCGAAACATTTTGCGTCTCATTCTGCCGATGATTAGATGTTTTTAAAGATAAGCTAAGTAAAAAGATCTTAAGGGTAATAAATTCGTCACACGGTGTTTTGAAAGGGTGTACGGGATTATAAGACCCTTGTAAATTCCGTATTTACAAGGGTCTTACAGTCCAGTACACTCACACCCTTTCAAAACACCGTGTAACTTATAATATACACATCCATATACACATACATACACATACACTTACATATAAACATACATGCAAGCACATGTACACATACATATACATACATACATATAAACATACACACACATACGAATACACACATGCGCATACACATCCATATCCATATACACATACTCACAAACATCCACATACGCACACACACACATATACACATATAAACATGATCACACATACACATACGCACACACACACATATACACATACAAACACACACGTACACATACACACACATACACATGTACACACACATACATATACACATACAAACACGTGTACACAAACATACACATACAAACACACACACATACAAATAAACAGACACAGACTCATACACATGAACAGACACAGACTCATACACATGAACAGACACATAAACAGACACATACACATAAACAGACACAGACTCATACACAGAACAGACACATAAACAGACACATACACATAAACAGAAACACAGACACATACACAGAAACAGACACATACACATAAACAGACATACACAGAAACAGAAACACATAAACAGTCACATACACGTAAACAGACACAGGAAACAGACACAGGCACGTAAATAGACACATAAACAGACAGACACGTAAACAGACACACAAACAGACACATACACAAACAGACACATATACATAAACAGACACATGCACATACACATAAACAGACACATACACAGAAACAGACACATACACATACACAGAAACACATAAACAGACACATACACATAAACAGAAACACATAAACGGACACACACACATAAACAGACACATACACATAAACATACATACACATAAACAGACACATACACATAAACAGACACGTAAACAGACACATATACATAAACAGACACATGCACATACACATAAACAGACACAAACAGAAAAACATAAACAGACACATACACGTAAACAGACACAGACACAAACAGACACATACACATAAACAGACACAGACTCATACACATACAAATAAACAGACACAGACTCATACACATACAAACACAAATACACATAAACAGAAACAAATAAACAGTCATATACACATAAACAGAAACACATAAACAGACACATAAACAGAAACACATAAACAGACACATACACAGAAACACATAAACAGACACATACACATTAACAGACACATAAACATACACATACACATAAACAGACACAGACACGTAAACAGACACATGAACAGACACAGACACATATACATAAACAGACACATGCACATACACAGAAACACACACATACACATAAACAGAAACACATAAACAGACACATACACATAACCAGACACATACACAGAAACAGACACAGACACGTAAACAGACACAGACACAAACAGACACATGCACATACACATAAACAGACACAGTAACAAACAGACACATATGCATAGACAGACACATGCACATACACATAAACAGACACATACACATAAACAGACACATACACATAAACAGACACATACACATAAACAGACACATAAACATACAGACACAGACACGTAAACAGACACAGACACAAACAGACACAGACACATAAACAGACACATATACATAAACAGACACATACACATAAACAGACACATACACATAAACAGACACATACACATAAACAGACACAGACACATAAATAGACACATACACATACAGACATATAAACAGACACATACACATAAACAGACACATACACATAAACAGACACAGACACATAAACAGACACAGACACATACCTTATATTTTCCAATGTATATTTCTAAAAACTGTTTCAGTAATGCGTATGTGATTTTCTTCATGAGTAGAAAATTACCATAACATTTCCTTCCGGGTCCAAAATAGATACATAAAAGGGAATTTGATTTTTTTTTTGTAGAGGGTCCAAACAGGATTAAGTGTATGGGATGTCTACCAGTTGTCCAAACTTTTATGCATAATATTGCTGCCATACACCTGGTGAAATTGATAATGAATACTCTGAGGAACCTAACAAACGTCGCACTTAAATGTCCCAAGTGAAACCAAATGTAAGAACAGTGTTCAAGATTAAAGTTGATTAGTTAATTTACTGGTAAAAATCAGTTAGGGTCATTGGTATTTTTATGATCGATATTTTGCCAATGTGCCAATGAATAAATACATCATTATTCAGAATTTCAAAATTTACACATCTCGTCATAAATATCGCACCAACCACTCGTTTTCACTAAGTAAAACTGGATCTACAACCTCTGGTGCTTAGAAAAGCACATAAAACTGTTTAGATGGCCTCATGTGAGCGTTGAGTCAGAAAATTGACAACACAAGACCGAATTTGAGCACTAATTGAAGGTTTAATTGTAGCAAACTGGAGTTCACTAAAATCACCGTAATATATGGTGAAATAAGTATGGCTGCCGGGGTCGTTACAACAGACACACAACACAGTTCACATTCATTATTGTTGAACACACTGGTAAGGTCCACAATGACAGGCCAACTCAGTATCTGGTGTAACGGCCTCGCACTTGGATAACAATTTCTTCACGTGGTCTCATGCTGGTCACCAGACATCTGATTCTCTGTTGGGGGATCTGCTGCCACTCATCATGCAATGTATGGATCAATTCCTGAAGGTTCTGAACTGGAGGATCCCTTGCTCTCACCCTACGTCCCAAAATGTCCCACAAATGCTCCATAGGATTCATGTCTTGACTGGCTGGCCATGGTAGTGTCTCAATGGCGTTGCTCGAGCACGATGTGGTCTGGCATTATCGTCCATGAAGACTGGACGTATGGCAAGAGCATGGTTATCGAAATGAGGCACTACAGCATCGTCCAGCTCTGGTACCTCTGTCCATCTAATGGGAACTGTGAAGAGGTCAAGTTTACAGTCATAGGAACAACACCCCCACACCATGACAGATCCGCCCCTAAAAGGAACTTGAGCTTGAATGTTCCTCTGATAATTTGCTGTGCCTCTCTGCCTCCAAACTCGTGCCCTCCCGTATGTACGACGGCAACACAAATCTGCTTTCATCGGACCAGTGGATCCTTTTCCATGTCCTCTGGTTCCAGCAACTACGTGCTTGGCACCAGGCTAAACGGGCAAATGCTGATTTGTGAGGAGTGGACGTCTGATTGATCAGTTTGCTCTCTATCCTGCAGAATTTAGGCGCCGTCTGATGGTGCTGATGGACACTGTCATGTATGGATGCCATCCGTGTCGCAGCTGTGTACAAGTAGACACGGGCTTCGTCTGGCATGGTATACGAGAGCACGATCTTCCCTGTCATTGGTTTTTCTGGAACATCCAGACCTCGGTGCATCCTTCACTTCACCAGTAGCAGTATGCCTACAATCAAATTTTAGCTGTGTCTGCCAACATAACATACGCCAAAAGGACTATTATGCATACTGCATTTATGGCAAACCGACCCCCGGAACAAGCATGCTTAAGGCAAGCATGCACGTGCAGCTCGGAACAGGGTGTGTTTGTGATGTTATGTTCACAGGTGGTGTCGCACATTACATATGTACGTATAGTGAAACATAAAACGAAAATCATATTTCTACTTTGACTTTCAAGTGGATGGTGCGGTACTTTTGACTAGGTGTATATATTTATATATTGTTTTGAAAGTCATAGCGATTTATCCAATAAATGTTGGAGAGCGGACGTTGAATCTCCAAAACAAGTCCGCAAGGTCGTCAGAAAAACACTCAATTTGACCGATAATAATTGGATGGTATTACTCCTATTAACATATAATTGTCCATGATTAATTAAAGAATCACATAAACAATTTAAGTACTGTGAATTATTTTTATCAAAGCACTGGTTGGTTTGTCGTATTTTCGCACAAAACAAGCATCGAGTTGGGGACGAGTCATTCGTAACTACTTGTGTCATTCCGGCAAGCCGGATGGCGACTCGTACCCATCTCGCGGGCATGTTAACGACTGCCTCTAAGCGCAAATGGGCACGGAGATGAACATTGTCTGGCACTATTTCTAAGGACAGATAACTCTAAATTACTCCTGGAATATCCATATCTCGTGTTCAAAGCAGCTATACAATCATTCCCTTCGTAAAGATGTTTCGAGTATTGAAAGGTGCTGATCCTTAGCTCAAAATTATGTTTGAATCGTGCTTTGCATAGGTTTAGCGAAGTTTCAAAGTTTGACGGTGCCGCCATTTTCATGCTTCGAAATGCGTTATACCAGTGTATGAAATAATCCAAACCCAGCCAGAAGAGATTTAACCAGTCCTTCTTAAATACTAAATAGACAGTGGCAAATTGACAGTGGACACGTTATCTGAATATTTTTTTCAGTCGTCCATCGAGCTGGCTATCTGTAAAATTAAGACCGTCGGCAGAAATCTAGCCCGTCTCGGGCGGTCGGACGAGCCGTATTTCAAACACTGGTTATACTACGCGCGATTTGATTGGTTTTGCCACGATTCTTGACAATAATGGCGTACTATACATGTACTGAAGAGGAGAGCCAGTTTCGAATGGGGACGAGTCTTCTTGGAGGTTACGGAAAGGGGCGAGTGGTGACAAATGCGATAATGTTGGAATTACATCGAAATAGAGTTGTCGTTCTTGTTTGGAAGTAGTTGTGATGTTAATACTTCAAAATCCTTCCAGGGCATTCGTCAACAATCTCCCCATTTCCGTCATCTCGCTCTTCGGCTTGTCCCGTAACAACACGAGTGGGTAACGGAATACAGCATAGTGGTGGCGAATGCAAGGTATCTCCAG
Source organism: Haliotis rubra (assembly GCF_003918875.1). Taxonomy (NCBI): domain Eukaryota; kingdom Metazoa; phylum Mollusca; class Gastropoda; order Lepetellida; family Haliotidae; genus Haliotis; species Haliotis rubra. The sequence goes on along the minus strand of NW_025765167.1, from coordinate 142,231 downwards.
TTGAACATCAGGTCTCGAGTTTTTTACAAAGAAAACAACTATCGTCAAAGCGTTGCAAAAAAGACTGTATTGTTGAAATAATCGGATGAAACGTGCAATACTTTCTGAAACCGTTTTCCGTATACCTAAAGATATTGATATTTTTTCATGGATAGTATATCATATCATCCATCCTTCATCACTACTGAATAACCAGTGAAGATCCGGGTTAGAATTGGTCTTCAGTAACTCATGCTTGTCGTAAGAGACGACTAACGGAATCGGATGGTCAGGCTCGCTGACTTTGTTGATACATGTCATCATGTCCTAGTTGATTAGATCAGGGCTTATGCTGTTGATCCAGACTCGATTATTTACAGACCGTCGCCATAGAGCTAGGATATCACCTAATAATGATAATACAGACAGCGATAGATGTTTCCAGGGACCTACCTCTCGCCCTCTTTCAAACGGGAGGTATAATTTTTCGTAAACGAGCATTGGACCGTCTTCTTCAGTTCTCGGGGCCAACGGCTTCCTCACATTGAAACTCCTCTTCAGATCCTGGAGTGGGTCCGCCTAAACAGTATGAAACGAAGAGTTGCAGTCACCAATGCTGAACTTCTCTATCTCCACTCCACCCCCACCCCACCCCACACACCACACACCCACACACACCCACACACACTCTCTTTCCCTCTCTCTCTTTAGGAGAAGTTACACAATGAGTTAAGACAGTTGCTGATGTCTACTACAGTTATGTTGCTGAAATACTGCTAGATGCGGAGTAAAATCACACACAAATTGTATATGGAATTACTAACGCAGCTTGAAAATAGGCTCTTGCAATCCCAGTCCTCGGCTTCACTGATGTAGGAAGGAGGAGGGTATGGTAGTTCTTGGCCTTTAAACATAGCACTGGCAGTCACGTTCAGCATGTTGAGTTGTTGGCGGTTTGTCCACACTTCGACCTCCTCTGTCTTGTCCGTGGCATCCGCTATAAATCCGAAGATCTCTCTGTATCACCATCATATGCCCAGTAGGAAAACTGTGCCGTCATCTGTGTGACCTCAGGTGTTTGGTTTTCATCCACTGTTTAGTTGAAAGGGATAAATTGAACATTAATGTCCTAATGTATTATTGGCTTGTTGGTTTCCAGTAGTTAAACGCCGCACTCAGCAATATTCCATCTACACGGTGGCTGTCTGTAAGAAAACTCGAGTCTGGACCAGACAATCCAGTGGTTAACAGCATGAGCATCGTCTACAAAATAGCCATACGATGACATGTGTCAGACAAATCAGCGCGCTTGACCACCCAATCCTGTTAGTCGCCTCTTACGACAGAGTATGGGTTACTGAAGACCAATTCCTAACCCGGATCTTCACGGGTAACCTGATGTATTATGAGGTGTGGTAATTAACACTATGTTTCAAGGTGTAAAGCAAGGAAGAGATTATGATTGCTGCACCTGTAGCGGCGATTATCATAAACACATGCACCGTCAAGTCAATCGTTCAAGTAGACAAACACGGAACATCTGGTAGAGGTCAAAATATCAAATTAACAGTCATAATTTTGTACGTCAAATATAACTTGTATGACGGCTTCATTATTCAGTCCGAGTATAGTTAAAATGCATAAGGACTCGTGAAATTATGAGAGCTGATTACTTACCACATGTTGTATCTTTAACAACATTTGGAGATTTCAAGGTTTACTTTAAAGCAACAGATTCAGTCAGCTTTAGGTATACAGCAGGGAAAATCGTAATGTCCACTTCTTACGGTATTTACAACAGTCATCACTGAAGTCACGCATGTAGTTATATAGCAGGGAAAAAGCGTAATGTCCACTACTTTACGGTGTTTTACAACAGTCATCACTGAAGTCACGCATGTAGTTATATAGCAGGGAAAAGCGTAATGTCCACTACTTCATACGTTGTTTACAACAGTCATCACTGAAGTTAAGCATGCAGTTATATAGCAGGAAACTGTAGGGTTCACTACTTACAGTGTTTACAACAGTCATCACTGGAAGTCACGCATGTAGTTATATAGCAGGGGAAACTGTAGGGTTCACTACTTACGGTGTTTACAACAGTCATCACTGAAGTCACGCATGTAGTTATATAGCAGAGGAACTCGTGTAGGGTTCACTACTTTACGGTGTTTACAACAGTCATCACTGAAGTTAGGCATGCAGTTATAAAGCAGGGGAAACTGTAGGGTTCACTACTTACGGTGTTTACATATAGTCATCACTGAAGTCAACCATGCAGTTATAAAGCGGGGTAAACTGTAAAGTCCACTACTTACAGTGTTTACAACAGATCATCACTGAAGTCACGCATGTAGTTATATAGCAGGGGAAACTGTAGGGTTCACTACTTACGGTGTTTACAACAGTCATCACTGAAGTCACGCATGTAGTTATATAGCAGGGAAAAGCGTAATGTCCACTACTTACGGTGTTTACAACAGTCATCACTGAAGTTAGGCATGCAGTTATAAAGCAGGGGAAACTGTAGGGTTCACTACTTACGGTGTTTACAACAGTCATCACTGAAGTCAAGCATGCAGTTATAAACGGGGTAAACTGTAAAGTCCACTACTTACAGTGTTTACAACAGTCATCACTGAAGTCACGCATGCAGTTATAAAGCGGGGAAAACCGTATTACACTTCTTTTGTACGGTGTTTACAATAGTCATCACTGAAGTCACGCATGTAGTTATATAGCAGGGAAACTGTAGGGTTCACTACTTACAGTGTTTACAACAGTCATCACTGAAGTCACGCATGTAGTTATATAGCAGGGGAAACTGTAGGGTTCACTACTTACGGTGTTTACAACAGTCATCACTGAAGTCACGCATGTAGTTATATAGCAGGGAAAAGCGTAATGTCCACTACTTACGGTGTTTACAACAGTCATCACTGAAGTCACGCATGTAGTTATATAGCAGGGAAAAGCGTAATGTCCACTACTTACGGTGTTTACAAATAGTCATCACTGAAGTCACGCATGTAGTTATATAGCAGGAAAAGCGTAATGTCCACTACTTTACGGTGTTTACAACAGTCATCACTGAAGTCACGCATGTAGTTATATAGCAGGGAAAAGCGTAATGTCCACTACTTACGGTGTTTACAACAGTCATCACTGAAGTCACGCATGTAGTTATATAGCAGGGGAAACTGTAGGGTTCACTACTTACGGTGTTTACAACAGTCATCACTGAAGTTAGGCATGCAGTTATAAAGCAGGGGAAACTGTAGGGTTCACTACTTACGGTGTTTACAACAGTCATCACTGAAGTCAACCATGCAGTTATAAACGGGGTAAACTGTAAAGTCCACTACTTACAGTGTTTACAACAGTCATCACTGAAGTCACGCATGCAGTTATAAAGCGGGGAAAACCGTATTACACTTTTGTACGATGTTTACAATAGTCATCACTGAAGTCACGCATGTAGTTATATAGCAGGGAAACTGTAGGGTTCACTACTTACAGTGTTTACAACAGTCATCACTGAAGTCACGCATGTAGTTATATAGCAGGGAAACTGTAGGGTTCACTACTTACGGTGTTTACAACAGTCATCACTGAAGTCACGCATGTAGTTATATAGCAGGGAAAAGCGTAATGTCCACTACTTACGGTGTTTACAACAGTCATCACTGAAGTCACGCATGTAGTTATATAGCAGGGAAAAGCGTAATGTCCACTACTTACGTTGTTTACAACAGTCATCACTGAAGTTACGCATGCAGTTATAAAGCAGGGGAAACTGTAGGGTTCACTACTTACGGTGTTTACAACAGTCATCACTGAAGTCAAGCATGCAGTTATAAAGCAGGGAAAACCGTATTACACTACTTTTGTACAGGTGTTTACAATAGTCATCACTCGAAGTCACGCATGTAGTTATATAGCAGGGAAACTGTAGGGTTCACTACTTACAGTGTTTACAACAGTCATCACTGAAGTTAGGCATGCAGTTATAAAGCAGGGGAAACTGTAGGGTTCACTACTTTACGGTGTTTACAACAGTCATCACTGAAGTCAACCATGCAGTTATAAAGCCAGGGTAAACTGTAAAGTCCACTACTTACAGTGTTTACAACAGTCATCACTGAAGTCACGCATGCAGTTATAAAGCGGGAAAACCGTATTACACTTTTTACTTTTGTACGGTGTTTACAATAGTCATCACTGAAGTCACGCATGTAGTTATATAGCAGGGGAACTGTAGGGTTCACTACCTACAGTGTTTACAACAGTCATCACTGAAGTCACGCATGTAGTTATATAGCAGGGGAAACTGTAGGGTTCACTACTTTACGGTGTTTTACAACAGTCATCACTGAAGTCACGCATGTAGTTATATAGCAGGGGAAACTGTAGGGTTCACTACTTACGGTGTTTACAATAGTCATCACTGAAGTCACGCATGCAGTTGCACACCACGTTCCCACCATTCGGTTGACAGGCTCCTGGGTAGCAGGGTCGTTCATTGTTACAAGCGACTGAAAATATCAACAGTCTTACATTAATCAGATAGTGAAAAGTGAAGATATGTACATTTATACTCAGTTACCTATGTCACAGAGGCACTTCTGCAAATCATGTCTATCTTCTCCTGAGTCTGTCTAATAAACTTTAATAGCTTACGACACCCGAGCCTACCCTCCATCTGATTCAACATAACACAAGACAACCTGCACGAACCTTCAGATTAAGGATAATAACACGTGACATACTAATCGACCCTCCTTCCCATTCACAACACAAACACGTGGCACCCCTGTCGACTCTCCGTCACATTCACAGTAGCAATACGTGGCACCCCAGTGGGAACATCCTTCCCATTCATAGTAGCAACACGTGACACCCCAGTGGAACATCCTTCCAAATCATAGTAGCAACACGTGACACCCCAGTGGAACATCCTTCCAAATCATAGTAGCGACATGTGACGACACCCCAGTGGAACATCCTTCCCATTCATGGTAGCAACACGTGACACCCAAGTGGAACATCCTTCCAAATCATCGTAGCAACACGTGACACCCCAGTGGAACATCCTTCCCATTCATAGTAGCAACACGTGACACCCCAGTGGAACATCATTCCAAATCTTAGTAGCAACACGTGACACCATTTGTAACATATGTTATATTTGGGATTACACTCACTTAGTAAAAGTACAAATTCTAGTACTTTTTGAGTTGAGCCCCATCCAGGGATTCGAACTCACACCCTCAGAGTCAGGCTCCTAATCGCCAGCACACAAAGTCAGCCGCCTAACCTATTCAGCTACCGCGACTTCCACAAAAATGGAAGTCAGACAACTAGTAGTCTAGACTGCGGGCTTTGTGTACCCCTCTCGATAAGTGTTAATTGGCACGGTTCCCACGACCGAAAGCTATGATTACACAATGCCATTTTAGAAAGTGGGCTCAACTCAAAAGTACTAGAATTTGTACTTTACTAAGAAAGTGTAATCCCAAATATAACATATGTTACATTTGACCACTTTCTAAAATGGCATTGTGTAATCATAGCTTTTCGGTCGTGGAACCGTGCCAATTAACACTTATCAGAGGGGTACACAAAAGCCCGCAGTCTAGACTACCAGTTGTCCGACTTCCATTTTGTGGAAGTCGCGGTAGCTGAATAGAGTTAGGCGGCTGACTTTTGTGTGTGCTGGCGATTAGGAGCCTGACTCTGAGGGTGTGAAGTTCGAATCCCGGATGGGGCTCAACTCAAAAAGTACTAGAATTTGTACTTTACTAAGAAAGTGTAATCCCAAATATAATATATGTTACATTTGACCACTTTCTAAATGGCATTGCGGCAACACGTGACAATCCAGGGAACATCCTTCCCATTGATAGTAGCAACACGTGGCACCCCAGTGAAACATCCTTCCAAATCATAGCAGCAACAGGTGGCACCCCAGTGGAACATCCTTACCATTCATGTCAGCAACACGTGACCCTCAGTGGAAACCCTTACCATTCATAGTAGCAACACGTGGCAACCCAGTGGAACATCCTTCCCATTCATAGTAACAGCGTGACACCCAAGTGGAATATCCTTCCTATTCACAGTAGCAACACGTGACACCCCAGTGGAACATCCTTCCAAATCATAGTAGCAACACGTGACACCCCAGTGGAATATCCTTCCCATTCATAGTAGCAACACGTGGCACCCCAGTGGAACATCCTTCCAAATCATAGTAGCAACACGTGGCACCCCAGTGGAACATCCTTCCCATTAATAGTAGCAAAACGTGACACTCCAGTGGAACATCCTTCCCGTTCATAGTAGCAACAAGTGACAGCCCAGAGGAACATCCTTCCCATTCATACTAGAAGCACGTTGCACCCCAGTGGAAGATCATTCCCACTCATAGTAGCAACACGTGGCACCCCAGTGGAACATCGTTCCAAATCATAGTAGCAACACGTGACACCCCAGTGGAACATCCTTCCCATTCATAGTAGCAACACGTGACACCCCAGTGGAACATCCTTCCCATTCATAGTAGCAACACGTGACACCCCAGTGGAACATCCTTCCCATTCTTAATAGCAACAAGTGACACCCCAGAGGAATATTCTTCCCATTCATTTGAGTAGCAACACGTGACACCCTAGTGGAACATCCTTCCCCATTCATAGTAGCAACACGTGGCAACCCAGTGGAACATCCTTCCCATTCATAAGTAGCAACACGTAGGCAACCCAGTGGAACATCCTTCCCATTCATAGTAGCAACACGTGACACCTCCAGTGGAACATTCGTCCCATTCATAGTAGCAACACGTCGCACCCCAGTGGAACATCCTTCCCATTCATAGTAGCAACACGTGGCACCCCAGTGGAATATCCTTCCCATTCATAGTAGCAACACGTGACACCCCAATGGAACATCCTTCCAAATCATAGTAGCAAAACGTGGCACCCCAGTGGAACATCCTTCCCATTCATAGTAGCAACACGTGACACCCCAGTGGAATATCCTTCCCATTCACCTTAGCAACACGTGGCACCCCAGTGGAACATCCTTCCCATTCATGTCAGCAACACGTGACATCCCAGTGGAACATCCTTCCCATTAATACTAGCAAAACGTGACACTCCAGTGGAACATCCTTCCCGTTCATAGTAGCAACAAGTGACAGCCCAGTAGGAACATCCTTCCCATTCATACTAGAAGCACGTTGCACCCCAGTGGAAGATCATTCCCACTCATAGTAGGAACACGTGGCACCCCAGTGGAACATCGTTCCAAATCATAGTAGCAACACGTGAAACCCCAGTGGAATATCCTTCCCATTCATAGTAGCAACACGTGACACCCCAGTGGAACATCCTTCCCATTCATAGTAGCAACACGTGACACCCCAGTGGAACATCCTTCCCATTCATAGTAGCAACACGTGACACCCCAGTGGAACATCCTTCCCATTCACCGTAGCAACAGGTGACACCCCAGTGGAACATCCTTCCCATTCAACGCAGCAACACGTGACACCCCAGTGGAACATCCTTCCCATTCATAGTAGCAACACGTGGAACCCCAGTGAAATATCCTTCCCATTCATAGTAGCAACACGTGACACCCCAGTGGAACATCCTTCCCATTCATAGAAGCAACACGTGGCACCCCAGTGGAACATCCTTCGAATTCATATCAGCAACACGTGGCACCCCAGTGGAACATCCTTCCCATTCTTAATAGCAACAAGTGACACCCCAGAGGAATATTCTTCCCATTCATTGTAGCAACACGTGACACCCTAGTGGAACATCCTTCCCATTCATAGTAGAAACACGTGGCAACCCAGTGGAACATCCTTCCCATTCATAGTAGCAAACACGTGGCAACCCAGTGGAACATCCTTCCCATTCATAGTAGCAACACGTGACACCCCAGTGGAACATTCGTCCCATTCATAGTAGCAACACGTGGCACCCCAGTTGAACATCCTTCCCATTCATAGTAGCAACACGTGACCCCCTAAGAAATATCCTTCCCATTCATGGTAGCAACACGTGGCACCCCTGTGGAACATCCTTCCAAATCGTAGTAGCAAACGTGGCACCCCAGTGGAACATCCTTCCCATTCATATTAGCAACACGTGACACCCCAGTGGAATATCCTTCCCATTCACCTTAGCAACACGTGGCACCCCAGTGGAACATCCTTCCCATTCATGTCAGCAACACGTGACATCCCAGTGGAACATCCTTCCCATTAATAGTAGCAAAACGTGACACTCCAGTGGAACATCCTTCCCCGTTCATAGTAGCAACAAGTGACAGCCCAGTGGAACATCCTTCCCATCCAACGCAGCAACACGTGACACCCCAGTGGAACATCCTCCCCATTCACCGTCGCAACACGTGGAACCCCAGTGAAATATCCTTCCCATTCATAGTAGCAACACGTGACACCCCAGTGGAACATCCTTCCCATTCATAGTAGCAACACGTGGCACCCCAGTGGAACATCCTTCGAATTCATATCAGCAACACGTGACACCCCAGTGGAACATCCTTCCCATTCTTAATAGCAACAAGTGACACCCCAGAGGAATATTCTTCCCATTCATTGTAGCAACACGTGACACCCTAGTGGAACATCCTTCCCATTCATAGTAGCAACACGTGGCACCCCAGTGGAACATCCTTCCCATTCATAGTAGCAACACGTGGCAACCCAGTGGAACATCCTTCCCATTCATAGTAGCAACACGTGACACCCCAGTGGAACATTCGTCCCATTCATAGTAGCAACACGTGGCACCCCAGTGGAACATCCTTCCCATTCATAGTAGCAACACGTGACACTCCAGTGGAACATCCTTCCCATTCATAGTAGCAACACGTGACACCCCAGTGGAACATCCTTCCCATTCATAGTAGCAACACGTGACACCCCAGTGGAACATCCTTCCCATTAATAGTAGCAACACGTGACACCCCAGTGGAACATCCTTCCCATTCACCGTAGCAACAGGTGACACCCCAGTGGAACATCCTTCCCATTCAACGCAGCAACACGTGACACCCCAGGGGAACATCCTTCCAATTCCTGGTAGCAACACGTGACACCCCAGTGGAACATCCTCCCCATTCATAGCAGCAACACGTGGATCCCCAGTGAAATATCCTTCCCGTTCATAGTAGCAATACGTGACACCCCAGTGGAACATCCTTCCCATTCATAGTAGCAACGAGTGGCACCCCAGTGGAACATCCTTCGAATTCATATCAGCAACACGTGACACCCCAGTGGAACATCCTTCCCATTCTTAATAGCAACAAGTGACACCCCAGAGGAATATTCTTCCCATTCATTGTAGCAACACGTGACACCCTAGTGGAACATCCTTCCCATTCATAGTAGCAACACGTGGCACCCCAGTGGAACATCCGTCCCATTCATAGTAGCAACACGTGGCACCCCAGTGGAACATCATTCCCATTCACCGTACCAACACGTGACACCCCAGTAGAACATCCTTCCCATTCATAGTAGCAACACGTGGCACCCCAGTGGAACATCCTTCCCATTCATGTCAGCATCACGTGACATCCCAGTGGAACATCCTTCCCATTCATAGTAGCAAAACGTGACACCCCAGTGGAACATCCTTCCCATTCATAGTAGCAACACGTGACACCCCAATGGAATATCCTTCCAATTCATAGTAGCAACACGTGACACCCCAGTGGAACATCCTTCTAAATCATAGTAGCAACACGTGGAACCCCAGTGGACATACTTCCAGTTCATAGTAGCAACACGTGACACCCCAGTGGAACATCCTTCCCATTCATAGTAGCAACACGTACACCCGAGTGGAACATCCTTCCAATTCACCGTAGCAACACGTGACACCCCAGTGGAATATCCTTCCAAATCATAGTAGCAACACGTGACCACCCAGTGGAACATCCTTCCCATTCACCGTCGCAACACTAGGCACCCCAGTGGAACCTCCTTCCCATTCACCGTAGCAAAACGTGGCACCCCAGTGGAACATCCTTCCCATTTACCGTAGCAACACGTGACACCCCAGTGGAACATCCTTCCCCTTTACCGTAGCAACACGTGACACCCCAGTGGAACATCCTTCCCATTCACCTTAGCAACACGTGACAACCCAGTGGAACATCCTTCCCATTCACCGTAGCAACACGTGGCAACCCAGTGGAACATCCTTCCCATTCACCGTCGCAACACTAGGCACCCCAGTCGAACCTCCTTCCCATTCACCGTAGCAAAACGTGGCACCCCAGTCCAACATCCTTTCCATTCACAGTCGCAAAACGTGGCACCCCAGTCGAACCTCCTTTCCATTCACAGTAGCAACATGTGGCACCCCAGTCGATTAGGATGTCACGTGTTTCTATCCTTAATCAGAAGGTAATCAGCATTCGTTTTGAAGGAGTTTCAAGGTCAAATCACTACGCCACAGCTTGGCGCTGCGACACGGACCATCGCCATTGAAAGAATGCACACTGAGATTACCAATCTTCTGTTGCCAGGCGTCTGAATGTTTGTCTGAGCACGACATCACGGCTTGCAGCGCGTTACAACCAAACAGGAATAAGAAATGACCGTCCCCGTACTGGCAGACCTTGAGTCACCACTGTAGCTAAAGATCGGTTCCGGTACTTCATTTGCGTGATCGTACTGCCACGGGTTAAGGCACAGCAGCTAGGGTGTCTCGACTTCGGTGGATATCCGGTCACACTGTACGGAACAGGTTAAGAGAGATGGACTGAGAGCCAGGAGATTCGACGTCGGCACAGTGCTACGTCGTCACCATCGCGCTCAACCTCTCCGTTGTCTAAAATTAGACACTTGGCTGCATACACATTTGTGTACGAGTTATGCATGTTTGAAAATACAACATTTTCGCAACAGATTTCTGGTGGGGTTTTTGTTTTGTTTTTTAGATTATAATATAAACCGAGACACGGGGCCTGACCAAACAATCCCATCAGTCGCTTCTGAGGACTTTCACTGGTTGCTGAGGACCAATTCTAACCCGGATGTTGACGGGTCCCAACGACTAGCAACACACGATAAAACAGTCCATTCTTTGGCAGGTAATCATGTCGCCCCCAAACAGAAGAGATGAAATGAAGTAGCATCTCGCTGCAAAGCAAGATGGACTCAGCCCGAGTTTCACAGTGTGATTTGCTAGCCCATGTGTTTGAATGTTCGGCTATTGAATGTTGAATGTTCAAGGTGTCAGGCTGTGGCCCCATTTAAGACATGGCTTGGAGAATGGTAATAGCGATATAACACCTCATGATAGGTTGCTTTGTTGTTTAACGACACTCTCAGCAATATTTCAGGTATATGACGGCGGTCTGTAAAATAATTGAGTCTGGACCAGACATTCCAGTGATCAAAGGCATGGTCATCGATCTACGCCATTGGGATACGAAGACGTGTCAACCAAGTCAGCGAGCCTGACCACCCTGTCCTATTAGCCGCCTCAAGCATAGGCTGAAGACCAATTCTAACCCGGACTTTCAATGGTGCCTCGCAACAGAAGCACAATACAGTACAGACTACTCGCCTGTTTATGACTTTGTGGACCACACTACGAAATTCGTACTTACGTCCAGTGCATGTCGCTCCAGTATATCCAGGCCTGCAATTACACCTTCCTGGGTACCTGCAGGTTCCACCAGAAGAACACGGGGTCACAGATGGCTGAAAGAACACAAAGTGCACAACGATACGTAACGGGCCACCAACCCAGAATGCATTTTTAAAATTTGTTCATAAAAGAAAGTAATAATATTAGAATATTCTTCTGCATATTCAATTATTCTCTAAACAAAATAATAAAAACTCACATGGTTGTCTACAATTGTTCAGAAACGACAACAGAGAAGTGGACAAACATTACATTAATCCATCTTTGGCATCAATACAAAAGTAAAAGTGTTAGATTTGTAACAGTACTTACGTATGTTGCAGTTTTGGTTTCCTTGGTAGTCTGTCCACCCGGCACAGCACTTCCCTTTGCGAGGTATAAACTGGTACGGTTACAGACGCATGGCCACAGCACCTGAAACAGAAATAGTTTTCATCTTGTCAATAATTGTATTACGAGATTGTAAAACTACCATCTGGTATGTTTTCTACAGACGTTTCCGCGTCACTGAATGTGTTTTTTAAAGCTTCCTTAAAATTCTCCACTTGGAGCATGGACGGATGCAGCACCAAAATGTATCATCGCATATACAGTTATATCAATGGTATAAACCAATCCGATCTTATAAAACTAATCTCCGGTGTAGAATTTCATTCAGAAACACCAAGTGAGCAAACTGTTATTGGTCACATATACAAAAAATCTTAATTTTGATGCATTTACACCATCAGAAACAGCGTTCACAATGAAACAAAAATTGGTTCATAGGATTCGGATGAACTCACCTCCACCACCAACAACGAGGCTGTACAGTGTCCTCTGCGTGTTTCATAGTGAAGCGCTTTGTAAGAACAGCTGTTTCTGAAACAGAACATTTACACTTCAGAAAACAAATATGATCGAGAGGATGAGGTGTTTAAATTATCCTTTTAGTCCTCTGGTAAAGTTGCTTCTTTAATGCGACACAATGTTAAATGTTATAATTACTATTGGACAAATTACTAACTGCCGGCCTCTTCCATGTCTTTGCTTTCGTACACCTCAGCGTTTAGAATTTGGTACAATCACAATCTATTATATCAGTTAACTGAATTAGTTACCCCTTACCAGCCTGACTGTACCATGAAATGCTCATCTAATCAGATCTTAATATGTTGGTGCAATATTCCGGCAACAATGTAGCTTGATCAATGAACAAATTGAAGATGATGAGTCAAAAGTACTGTTCGTGAAAGCGATGATATCTGTTTAGACTAGCTCGTGTGAACAGCTGCATCCAGATGCATCCGCATGCAAGGTAGAGTACCTTGAGCCTTATTCATGCGACATCTGCAGCTAGTGCATGGATATCAAGATGAGTGATTTCTTCTTGCAACAACTGATCACATGAACAGCATCATTTTGCACTTTTTAGCTTGTTAAGGATATTTTGTCTGATGTTAATTAAGTCTCACACACGGTGATGTTCGAGGCCAGATAGGCTGTACTTCATAGAGTCGGAGCAATGAATACTGGAATCTTCCACTGAATGTGTTTATTCAGCCGTTAGTGCATAGCTGGCGTCAGTGCCAACCAGCATGACATCGGTTTTACCGTCAACGGGTTTGCCATTACTCTCTATCCTTCCAAGCCTGACGGTCCAGTGGGGTAGCCTCGTGGTTAAAGCATCCGCTCTGTCACGCCGAAGACCCGGGTTCGATTGCCCACATGGGTACAATGTATGAAGACCCTTTATTGTGTCCCCGCCGTGATGTTGCTGGAATATTGCTTTAAAGCACCGTAAACCCAAAGAGGAATCCGATGAGGAATGCTCTTTTACATATGTATATAGTCGGCATGTGAGTAATGCAAACCAAAACTGTCAAATACATTTGTATTATGTAAATAAGATTGGGCCTAGTACAGATCCCTGCTGTTCCTAGTTAGTAATGGGGCTCAGCATGTACGTTAATACTGTTGCAATGACTGTTTAGTTTGATCTCGAACTGACTTTTGCTCTTCCACGAATAAACTGTATTGAAAGATATAAAGCCATTCTGCAAGCAATAAGATAGTATTTGTTCCACCTCATGATAAAATTAATTTATTTGGGCAAACCTTTTTTTTCATAACTGAAAATATAATCTGTTATTGATTTTTCTTATCAGATATATGGAGCAAGAGGGGTGGTTTAGCCTAGTTGCTAAAGCGTTCGCCCGTCACACCGAAGGCCCGGGTTCGCATTCCCCACAAGGATACGATGTGTGAAGCCAAGCCCATTTCTGGTGTCTCCCGCTGTGGCTATTGCTGGATACTGCTAAAAGCAAGATATGAAGTAGACTTTATGCTCAACATCAGTCAGGAATAGTACGCACACGCATGCACACTCACACATTTCTTAGCATTTTGGTTTTGCTTAAGAAGGTTGACGTTATGCTGTTAGAAAGAGTAATCCGTTTTTATGAGGGCATAGGAGCTTTCTGTGGATGAAAAGACCAGTTACACAGTGTCTGGGGAATACAGAGAAATGGTCGCCATACCATTGGTGAACCAGCAATCATATTCAGCGCAACTAAATTGGGAATCCCCTCAACAGTTAACGGAATGCCTTCTACCCGGTGTAATGTCACCCGTTTCCTCCTGGATTAACAGAAACACCCCCACGTTACTGATTTGTTACCAATAAAGAGACGTAGGTTGTCCGGATGCATTACAACACAAAGCAGAGTATGCCTTCTCCTGGTGTATGGCCACCCGTTTCCCCAGAGATTAACAGAAACACCCTCCACGTCGCTGGTAGTTACCAGTAAAACAGAGACGTGGATTGTCCGATGCATTACAAACGCCGAGGACAGCATACTGCTCAAGAAAGAAGTGCAACTCTTTTCTGTAAAGCATTCCTTCACATACAGTTAAATCTTTGGTGTAAGTTGCACAGAAAAAAGTGATTGTAATAAAGGGCAAAACTCAACTCAGCTCACGCAGGCTTCTAGAACGACTATTCATGTATCCAGCTTGACTTAATAACTCTTGACAGGGAAGTTGAATAAGGCATTGTCGAACAAAGAAGTTAGTGTTTAGTTCTCAAAGCCTGCGTATGGGCTAAAGATGATATTCTGCACGTAGTATATTTTTCACGTGACTATCAAGTCATAATGCTTTGACGGCCGTCGTGACCATTACATGCATTCACTTCAATAGTGAAATTGTATTGACAACAATTAGGGTAATTTCTTTAAGCAGTTATATTAGGACTGTTGCATGTTATAAAACCTTTAGTACTGTAAAGAAACCTATTCGCATAGATATGGCGCAGACAAGAAAAACATAATAATTGTGGGTCGAGGATTAGAGGATTTAAAGATTCGAAGACCCCATCACAGCTATCTGGAAATTTAATGAATACTATGCTCTCCCAAATGAGAAAACGCATAGACGATATTGATATATGACATTTCAAATATTTTTCAGAATTAGTGTTTGATTGCTATAATTTCGCCACTACAGTGCTGATTTGTGTACATGGAACGAATCTTCGCATCTTCGGAAACATAATGCACGCTAACGTTCGAAAGTGTCACGTTTCATAAAAAATGTCACACAGACAAAGTGTTTTTCAATGTGCATGCACAGTTCTGAGGAATCGTGACAAGGACATTGCCTATATAAGGCTGCTTTGCTGTTAGACCGTCATTGGCATTTTGAAGTTAAATGAAAGAATATTGTTATGCCGTGACTCACTGATGTTAATCGAAACAATATAACCATTTTGTCTGTTACCAGCTCTACTTCCATCATTAGTTCAAGCAACAAATCTCTACTATTTCTTACAAAATCAACAAGATTATGAGAAGACATATTACTTCAACGTTCCAAAGGTCAACTGTGTGGTTTTTTGTTGTTGCTTTTGACAAACTGTCAGTTCATGTCTATCAAAGTATTTCTGAATATGATTCCTTCACTGTCAAAGGATCTTGTTTTCACAGTTCAATGTATCAGCTTTGATTTGCCAACAGAGTCATTTGAATAATGCTATTTTGGTGTCAACGATTTTTATGAAGCAAATGACAAATGAGCATGAGACGTTCTTCAGTACCTAGAAAGGTATATTATTTTCAATCTTGTAATACCCTTCTGTAAAACCATCTTGTACCTGATGGGGCGATGAGGTAGCCTAGTGGCTAAAGCGTCCGCTCGTGACTCTGAAGACCGGGTTCTATTCCACACATGGGTAAAATGTGTGACGCCTATTTCTGTGGTACCCTGCCGTGATATTGTTGGAATATTGCTAAAAGCGGCGTAAAGCAAAACTCACTCACTCTTGTGCCTCATGTGGAACTGTTTTGTCCAATGTACCTTTCTGGTATCAGTGATATCCAGCAAAATGTCTAGTATGCTGAATATAGTATGCTGGTATCGCTAATAGTGTCTCCTTTAAAGGACCAGAATGATCAGAATAACCACTGAACCATTTCAAGAAATGGAACTAAAGTAGTGTCTGAACTCACGTACTCACGGTAATATGATCCAGGATGCAGGTATACTAAATGCAACCCCACACCATCACACTGGAGTCACCAAGTGGTTCAGCTGCTTTGGTCATCTCCTGGTATAACCTTACGACATCTCCATCGCGGCCGTTGGTAACGTGTAAAGATAGCGACTTTCTTAAGACCAATGAACCCTGCGCCATGTCTTCAAGTTGCAGTTGCCTGCACCTCGCCATAAGTTCCAGTTTGTGTGGAAGAAGGGACATCTGATCAGAAGACGTTTACTCAGACCAACAACCTCTTTCTTTGTAAGACTCTGACAGAGTTGCCGGCATGGGTCATGAGATTTCGTCTTGCAAGACGATTTAGGCCTCGTTGGTCAATCTCGGTTTCGAGATCTTTGACGATCCTTCACCAGTGGCCGCGTGGTTCCTGTCAATTGGACTGATAACCCTATGGTCAATGTTAAAGTTAGCACCGATGTTGCGGCAAGACACTGCGCCATGCCTGCCATCGTGTATGTTCTGAAAGTCTACGTGATTAAAATATATGTGTGGGGTTGTCGGATTTGAGGATTTTTGTTTAAAATCAGGTCAGAAAACAGTATTGCTTTTATGACATGTATACAAATTCGCGGCACGTGAACATGCGACCCACAGTTTTACATGTGCATTCCAGTATGATGAAATGTGATTGCCTGTATGATCCAAAACATAAAACGTGACTTCAGGATTCAGTTGGTGCTTAATTAAAGTTAATATTTATAGTTCTCACAACAAGAAGAGCATAAGTTTCGTGCATTTGCAGGATATGGCACTACATCAGAAATCACATGCAATCAAGGGCATGCCATGTATGTGTATACTGGGGTGTGTATAATGGCGTTCTTTGAAGGCAGGTGAATGTCCATCCGTGGATTTTGAACGCAACGATTTCACAGGCTCTTTTCTCCTATTTATTGATATCTTAGCTAGTTGGCCCGTTAACTTGGGTTGGTCGGATTGTCTGTTTTCACATTGATCAACTCTCACAGACTCGTAAGATATGTTATATTTGGGATTACACTTCCTCGGTAATGTACAGATTGCAGTACTGTTATTGAGTCCGATCCGGGATTCGAACCCATACCCTCAAAGTCAGGCACCCGATCGCCTGCGCACAAAGTCAGCCGCCTAAACAACTCTAGAGACTTCCACAGACTCCATGACACGTGATGTTTACTCGTCGCCAGGAACGTATGTGAACGGGTTGACTGAAGAAAGACAGTCATATGTAAAATGAAGTCCTTCAGTTCTGAAATGACTCACACGATGGACTCGCAGTACGTGTCCCCATTAAACCATGTCTGTCCCTAAAGAGGAACAACCTTCATGATAAATCAAACAGGTTGTCTGCATAGTGAGGCGGTGCCTATTAATTTGATCTCCTGTCCCCATCATAACCGTGACATTAAAGATGGTACTACTGTTATCTTGCATAATATTCGGAGGGAGACAGAACAAAGACCTGTTGGTTCGCAGTCAGTGTGAATATGTCTTCTTGAAAGGCTCATTGTAATGAAAGGTCAGTGTTCTCTATCATGACAGCATTAAGCTCAAGAATGAAGTACAACTCTTTTCTGTAAAGTATTCCTCTACATACAATTTAATCGTTGATGTCAACTGCACAGAGAAGTCCACCCGGCCCACAGCTCTCTAGAATGACTGCATTCAAAGTGACTTTATATCTCTCGACAGGGACTGAACACGCCCCTCTTTTCACAAATATTTGGCATCATCAATACATTGTATTTAATAATGATTCCTCATGCTCATGATACAGTCGACAGTCTCTTGGCAGTGATGGCTCTCGAACAGGTTTCCTCCCGGATTGAAGAAGTAGACAAAGTGGATTTTAATAACAAATGTCACCTAACTCAGATTTCATAAGTCATTCAGTCCATATTGCAGTTACTAATTACCCTACCTAGAGCAAAACACAGTTACACAACACGTCCTGAAGCAGATTTACCTTTTCCGAGTTGGTGAACACTTAACACACATAATTGACGACACAACAACATTTACGCCGACAGTATGAAATATTTTGTTTTGTCTTTCAAGTAGTATACTGTTTTATGTTACACTTTTACCCTGAGTGTACTGTGGACAAATGCTTAAACATCCATTCAATAACAATACAGCATCCTCTCATTGCAAAAGATTCCCAAATGACCTTATAGTTGGCAATCAGATATTCATGGATATACTTTATCTAACAAACTACAAGTTAACAAGTTAACAAACTCCTCGCAGAGATATTTAAAATTGTAAATGGCCCGATGAAAATCAAAATACATCAACTATATGAATAATCTTTATCTAGGTTACTGGACATACTTAATAAACGAAACATAACAGAATAGATGCGCAAGTTTGATGGATTTTGTTTTGTCCTCATGGTGATAGTGCCTATTGTGTGCCTATTGTATTCTATTAAATCCTTAGTAAATGTTACTCATTCAAAGCCCAACCGAGGGATTGTCTTGGAATTCAGAGTGATAAACAGTTCGCCACTCGAAATCATTGAATTCAGTGCTCATATATTTCAGCGTGACAATACATAACAATTAAGACCAAAGTCAACATTCAAACTTCATATCTTGTGTAGCCCTCTTGAATATTTGATGGACCAATAATATCTTTCGTACCCTCAACATTATTTTCAAACTTATTTTCTTCAACTGAGCCTGGTGTGCTTGCATTATCCTTTATGAGTTAGTGTGTGTCATTAACAGGCTTCAGAATCAATGTTGGGACTGTAACACCAATAATAATATTTTTATTGAAACTCACTCACTTAACTTTTTCCATTAACCTTATACTTATTGAAGTATACTCAATAAGACGTGTGTCTTAATTCCTCTAGCCCCAACAACTAGCCATAACCAATGTTGGTCACACATCAAACTTTTAAAAAAATCTACAGAAATTGCACAATCCTCCCCTACCTTACTTGACAGACAACGCTGGATTAGTGAATTAACGTAAAAATATTGGTTTTTAGGAAAGTAACCTACTTGTCCTTCTGTTTGTTTTCTTTTCAACTGATGTAGCCCAAAACACTATTAGTGGTTTCCAGAACAATAATGCGAAGCACACCTTATGATGTGATGCCTGTCTTTTTGGCATCTTTAAAGCATGGTCTGTGATATGGAATACTGTAACGGGCATTCTCGCGATCTCTTTATCTCAATACTGCTAAAAGCGAGACATGGAGTAGGCTTCAGGCTCAACACTTGCCAGACACCATCACCCCGGAATAGGACCCACATGCACACACACACACGCGCGAGCATTTCATGGCATTTTGATATGGTTGAAAGTGTTTGAGGTTGCAGTGTTGAAAACAGTAATCTGTTTTTACCAGAACTTATGAGCTTTCTGTGGATGAAAAGACCTATTACACAGTGTTTGGATAAATATAGAGAAAATGGCCGCTATACCACTGGTAAACCAGCAATCATATTCAGCGCAGTTCGGGTTTCGAGCCCCTAATTTGTGAATCCCTTCAACAGTTAACGGAATGCCTTCATCCAGTGTATTGCCACCCGTTTCCCCCTAGATTAACAGAAACACCCTCCACGTCGCCGTGTTGTTACCTGTAAAAAGACAAGTCGATTGTCCGATGCATTACAAACTCAGAGGCCAGCATTATGCTCAAGAAAGAAGTGCAACTCTTTTCTGTAAAGTATTCCTTCACATACAATTAAATCTTTGCAGTCAGCTACATAGGAAAATGTGATTATAATGAAAGAGCAAAATCCACCTCAGCTCACAGGCTTCTAGAACGACTATTCATGTATCCAATATCAGAATGACTTTATAACTCTCGACAGGGAAGTTGAATACGGCATTGTTGAACAAAGAAGTCAGTGTTTAGTTCTCAAAGCCTATCTACGGGCGAAAGATGATAATCTGCACGTAGTATCATAATTTTCACGTGACGATCAAATCATACATGTTTTGTATGATCTAAATACTTGGATTCACTTCAATATGAAATTGTATTGACAACAATGAGTCTGATTTCAGTCAACATCATATCGGGCGTGTTGTACGTTATAATAATAACCTTCAGCATTTTTTGTGAGGCACCTGCAAACACAGACGAAACACAGACAAAACTTAATCGCGACGAGACGAGGATTCGAAGACCCTATCATAGCTATCTGGAAATTCAATAAATACTATGGCTCTCACTGAACACTACCCGTGAAGATCCTTTTTGGAATTGGTATTGAGCAACCCATGATGTCGTATCACCGAGCCTGTTAAAACCAACAGTATAATATTTGGAATGTAATCCAATGCGGATCCCCACGAGAACATCCACACAGGAATGAAATTGATTCCAGGGGCGTGTCCCACGCTTGTACAGCCATACCCAAGCTTGTAAGAGAGGCGTTTAACGGGATAAGGTGGTCAGACTTGCTGACTTTGTTGACACATGTCATCGTGTCCCAACTGCGTAGATCGATGCTTATGATGTTGATCACTAGACTTTCTGGCCCAGACCCGATTGTTTGCAGACCGCCGCCCTATATCCGGAATATTGATGAGTGCGGCGTTAAACAGCAAACAAACAAATGAGTTGCAACTTCTTAGATTACTGATCCTTTCCCAGACAAGACGTCTTAATTTTTGTTGATGTTGACCTTGAAAACCTCACTGGTATAACTTCACAACTTAACTCAATATGAATATGTATACAATATTTTCAACACTAACCTAACAATTGCAAAGCACACATGTATGGACAGCAACAGCAACACGTTTGACAGCTGTGTGTTTTGTTGCGAGAATGTAATCATTTTGTTACCAGCTGTACTTCCACCATTAGCAACAAATCTCTCCTATTTCTTACATCAAACCTCGCACATCAAAGTTGAGATTGGCATCGAATCAACAAGATTAGGTGAGAAGAAGGATGACGTAAATGGTCCAAAGGTCAACTGTGTGCCTTTGTTGTTGATGTTGTGTTGCTGTTGATGATGTTGATGATGAACTGTCAGTTCATGTCTATTAAAGTATATGTGCGTTAATATGATTCATTCAAAGTCAAAGTTAGTTTTTCAAAGTTCAATTTATTAACACAATTCGCAAATAGAGACATTTGAAAAGTGCTATTTTGGGCTTCAATGGTGTCATTTTTTATTAAGCAAATTCTCAGTCTTGAGGGGGTTCTTCAGTACCTCGAAAAGTATTTCGTTGTGGATAATGGTCAATCTTGTGCCTCATCTGGTATAATCATCTTTTGCCCAATGTACTAATCTCTTATCAATGATATCCGGAAAATGTCCAGGCTGCTAAATAATAATATCCCCGTCTTGTTGATATCGGTAATATTGACTCTTTTAATGGAATGATAAAGCCAACTGACCAATCCTGGGGGAAACTCCTAGAAATAGAACTAACGTAGTGTCCCATGAACTGCAATATGATTCAGGTTGCATTCATGCTAAACGCAACCCCATATCATCACTGCGCCACCAGCAAATGATTCAGTTGAACTGATCATATCCTGGTAATGACCTTCGTTATGACATCTCCATACGCGACAACAGCCGTAGGTAACGTGTAAAAGATAGCGACTTTCTTCAAACCATGTCCTCAAGTTGCAGTTTTATCGGACCCTCCACCTCGCCATACATTCCTGATTGTGTCTATCTGTAAGAAATGGACGTCTGATAGGACGATATTTCTAAGACCACCAGCCTCTTTCTTCGTCGGACTCCTACTCACCATTTACCAGTTCTTCGCATACATCATGAGATTGCGTCTTGCAACACGATTTAACACTTCGCGGTCATTCGTCTTCCTTGGCTTTCCCAGGGCTTGGATGATCCTTTACTTCACCAGTGGCCACGTGTTTCCTCGCAAGTCGACTAATAACCGTGTGATTATTGTTGAAATTAACACCGCTGTTGCGGCAGAATATCACTCTGCCATGCGTGCCAATAACTTGCCTTCGTGTATTTTCAGAAAGTCCACGTCTTGCCATATAAAGGAAACTTTGAGATATTTTTAGACTTGTTATGTTATAAAATCCGATCGGGCAATTAGGAACTGCCTACTTCTTTGGATCACGTTAACATGCGACCAACAGTTTTACATGTGCATTCTCGCATGCTAGGATATGGTTGCCAAAATATAAAAACTTGACTTCAGGATTCAGGTGGCGCTTAAATGGCGGATTCAATGTTCATGTATATAGCTGTCACAAAATGAAGAAGCGCATACATGCTTTTGCAAAATATGTCACTACACTGCAAATCACATGCTATCAAGGACATGTCATGTACACTGGGGTATGTAAAATGTAACTTCTTTGAAGGCAAGTGAATGTCCCCCCGTGGATGTCGGACGTAGACAGCTACGATTTCACAGTCTGTTTTTTCCTATTTATTGATATCATAGCTAGCGTAGACTTGAAGTGGTCGGGTTGGCTGTGTTGGCATTGATCAACTGTCACAAACTCCATGACACGTGATGTTTACTCGTTGTCAGGAAAGTATGTGAACAGGTGTCTGAACAAAGACATTCATATGTTAATGAAGTCCTTCAGTTCTGAAATGACTCACACGATGGATTGCTTACAGTACGCGTCCCCAGTAAACCATGTCTGTCCCTAAAGAGGAACAACCTTCATGAGAAATCAAACAGGTTGTCCGCCTGGAGAGGTGGAGCCTGATGATTACATCTCCTTTCCCCATCATAGGTTATGAGCAGGAATCAATGCTGGGACTGTAACACCAATAATAGAGACATTTGAATAATGCTATTTTGGTGTCAAAGATTCTTTACGAAACGAATTTAAAGCCTTGACAAATCATATGTTCTTCATAACTCGAAACGTATTATCTTCAATATTGTATTACTCATATCAAACACCATCTGGTGCCTGACAGGTAGCCTAGTGGTTAAAGCGACCGCTCGTCACTCTGAAGACCCGGGTTCGATTCCCCACATGGGTACAATGTGTGATGCCAATTTGTGGTGTACTCTGCCTTGATATTGCTGGAATATTGAGAAAAGCATGATCTTTTACTGTTTTGTCCATTATACTTATCTCGTATCGATGATATCCAGCAAAATGTCAGAATAATATGCTGGTATCGCTAATATTGTCTCGTTTAATGGAATAACCGGAATAACCATTGACCAATCCTGAGGAAATTTCAAGAAATGGAACTAAAGTAGTGTCATAGGTATTGTTATATAAGGAGTGGGTGGGGTAGCCTAGTGGTTAAAGCGTTCACTCGTTACGCTGATGACCCAGGTTCGATTCCCAAAATACAATGTGCGGATCCCCCGTCGTGATATTGCTGGAAATTTGCTAAAATCGACGTAAAACCCAACTCACTTACTCACGGTAATATGATCCAGGATGTAGGTATACTAAAATGAAACCCAACACCACCAGTGAGCCACCATCAAAGGGTTTACGACATCTCCATCACGGCCGTCGGTAACTTGTAAAATATACCGACTTTCTTCAGACCAATGAACCCTGCGCCATGTCCACAAGTTGTAGTTTTTTCGGACCATGCACCTCGCCATACTTCTCTGCTTGTGTCTATCTGTGAAGAATGGATCGGAAGACGTTCCCTCACACCAGCGACCTCCTTCTTCGTTGGACTCCTACACTCAATTGCCGGGCGTTTCCGCCAGGGGTCATGAGATTGCGTCTTGGACGATCCTTCACTAGTGGCCGCGTGGTTCCTGTCAATTCGACTGATAGCCGTACGTTGGGTTAAAGGTTGGTTTTTTTTTGTCAATTCAGGGCAGAAAACCACACTGCTTTTATGACATGTATACGCATTCGCGGCACCCACCACCCGCATTCGCGGCACGGCACAGAACGTGCGACCCACAGCTTTACATGTCCATTCAAGTATGCTAAGATACCAGCGCCTGTATGGGCCAAAATATGAAAACATGACTTCAGGATTCAGGTGGCGCTTAATTAAAGCTCATGTATATGGTTGTCACAAAATCAAGAAGAGCATAAATTTGTGTTTTTGCAGGATATATTACTACATTTGAAATCACGTGCAGTCATGGACATATCACGTATACTCGGGTATGTATAATATTACTTCTTTGAATGCATGTAAATGTCCACCCGTGGATGTCAGACGTAGATGGTTACGATTTCACAGCGTATTTATTTCACAGCCTATTTCTCCTATTTATTGATATGTAGCTAGCATAGGCTTCCGTTAACTTGGGTTGGTCGGATTGTTTGTGTTGTCATTGCTCAGCTCTCAGGGAAGTATGTGAACAGGTCGACTGAAGAAAGACATTCGAATGTAAGTGAAGTCCTTCAGGTTTTGAAATGACTCACACGATGGACCTACCTCCATGATATGGAGAGGAGGTATCTGTTCATTAGGTCTCCTTTCCACATCATAGCCAAATACATTAAAAGATGGTACTACTGTTATCTTGCATGGCATTCGGAGGGAGATAGAACAAAGACCTGTTGGTTCGTAGTCAGTGTGAATTTGTCTTCTTGAAAGGCTCATTGTAATGAAAGGGCACAGCTCTCTTTCATGACAGCATTATGCTTAAGAAAGAAGTACAACTTTCATGACAGCATTATGCTCAAGAAAGAAGTACAACTCTTTCCTGTAAAGTATTACCTAACCATACAATTAAAGCTTAGGTATCAACTGCATAGATAGTCCATCCGGCCCATAACTCTCTAGAATGACTCTCGACAGGGGCAGAACACGCCTCCTCTTTTCACAAATGTCTGGCATCATCAATATTTGATAATCATAACATGCTCATGATGCAGTCGGCAGTTTCTTGCCAGTGTGGCTATCGACAAGGTATCGTCCCGGATTGAAGAAGCAGACAAAGTGGCTTTTCATATCAAGCCACTTCATCTCTTCACTCAGATTTCATAATTCATTTAGTCCATATTACAATTACACAAAACGTCCTGAAACAGACTCCCCTTTTCTGAGTTGGTGAACAGAGGACCCTACCGAAATGAAGTTAACAGTTTGAAATATTTTGTAGGGTATACGGTTAATAGGCTACTTTTTATTACTCCTTCACATGACATGATGACAAATGCTTAAACATCAAACAATAGCAATATAACTATCCTCTCATTACGAAAGATTCCAAGATTACAATGACTTTATATTTGACAAACAGATATTCATAACATACACATTATCTAACAAACTACACGGTATCAAACGTCTCGTGGAGATATTCATAGTAAATTATCCGAGAAAACTGAAATGAAGTAACAATATGAATAGTCCTTATCAAAGTTACATGAAATACTTAACAGACGAAAAAAACGAAAGTTTGATGGATTATATGTGTCTGTCATGGTGATAGGTGTATATTGCATTCAAGTCACTGTTGGTATAGTTGCAGTTATCATTCTATCAAATCCTTAGTAAACATGATTCATTCAGATGTAAACCGGGGAGGGTCTTGAAATTCAGAGATAAAACCGTGTCCCCACTCGAGACATTGAATTCAGTACTCATATATTTCAGCGTGACAATATATAAGACAGGTGATTTCTAAAAGCAAACGACAAAGACCAAACTCAACATTCAAATTTCATATCTTGGATTGTTTGTTGTTTATTTAAAAAAAAGCGGCACTTTGCACTGTCAATAAATCAGAGATCTTTAATATACCTCAGTGTTTTTTAGGCGTCCAACAGCTTGAACTGATTACAAATGCCAATGAAAGAGTGTCTGGGTAATGTATTCAGCTTTCACTTCACACTCCATTAGCAAATGGCTTATTGTATACCCTTGCCAAACACAGATTGCATTCAAACACGCCAGTTCTCTATTTGTTTTAAAACGAAGTATAATCGTTATCGTCGCTAGTGACTGGAGAATTGGTGTAAATCCAGCTTGAGTTCAAGCAAAAGTACCGTTAGTACGATCCCTAGTATAGTGAAATACCTTCAGTTACTGGCGTTCTACTTAGTGATATCGTTTAATGATTACATGCTAAATGTTGAACTGTGATAGTTATTTCACTGCCCTTAGTTGATATATATTTTAATTGTCTATGTTCACTTTGAATATGGAACTCTTATAGTCACGGTATTGCTGAAATACTGATATACTGCTCACTATATGTCAGTTTTATATAGTGTTGTTGATGAATGATTTATCAACTAAATTATACCTGTGATAATCTAGTCATTCTACTGCCCTTCGACGACAAGGTATTTAGTATTTAACTCTATTTAGTATTTATATTCTTGTCACGATTTGGTTGAACAAATGTGACATTAAATAGTTACTCACTCACTTAACTATTTCCATTAACAAGATTATACTTGTTTAAGGATACTCAATAACACTTTATGTTAATTCCTTTCGACGTAACACTTGGTCATAGCCAATGTTCCTCACTTTGTAAGTTAAAAGCTTTGTTAATATATACAGAAATCGCATGGTCCTCCCTCCAATGCCTGATAAACAGCGCTGTATTAGTGAATTCATGCAAAATATTGTCATTAGGAAAGTTTCCCTTTCCAAAAGCAGCTTGTCCCTTCTGTTTGTTTTCTTTTAAACTGATGTAGCCAAAAATAGTATTTGTGATTTCCAGAAAGATAATGCGAAGTACACCTAATAAAGTGATGCCGGATGTTGTGCTCCCTCAGTCGGTACAGGCCTGGAACTTATTGGACATAAGCCAGGAATGGTCCGAGCAGTCAAACTGGCAGTCTGGAATCGACTCCTTGGATGGGACAGCCGAATGTGGTTGTCTTGCCGAATGTGATGTCACACATGGACGGCAGGTCCGAGGCGAATTTCTCGTGTTCCCATTATGTTGAAACCGTCTCCATTGAGATGAGATCGCATTTCGATCATGTCTGGTCACTTCATTTTAGGTCATTCAAGTCTCCAGCATACCCACGGCGCAGAGACGCTGATTTTCTGTAAGCCGTAGCATAACGCACGCGCAGTTTGGATTGAAATTGACGTGTTTTCTACAACATTCTGAGATTAGAAAATAATGAACCGTTCTTCAATTTTCAATTTCAGGTGTGTGAACTTCAGGTGTGTAAAAGCATGCAAAAAGTGAATAAGTTCACTGTGCACAAAGTACACGTGCCACGCGCGACAGGTTACATCAAATTTCATGCAAAATGCTTTGTCGCATGTTTATTCGAGCTGTAACGATGCATCGATTTATCGATGGATGGCAATTGTTGAGTCTCCGATAGCAGTTAAACGACGGTAGAAACGAAAAACTATCGATGCATATAAGTATGTGTGAGTGTCGATAGTTTAGTAATTGACTTTCGTTGATAAATGTTTATTAAATATCTATGTTGTGTTGTATTTCTTATTGTTTGGGTGCAGATTTGCAGAATTTATGTTTTAACTTTTTACTTGATCTGGATTTCAAGTTTCTTGTCAGTTATTAACAGGGACTAAAACTATTTGAATTTGTTTCTATTTCATATAAAGTATACATTCATTTGGAAAATGACTTCAGATGAGACACTTCAAGGAGAGAAAAAACTACTGCAATAGTTGGTCGCAATAGACTATCGCTATCGCAATAGTATGTTGCAATCGACTATAGAGATCGCAATAGTAAACTGTTGTTTCCCCCTCAGTAGTCTTCCATAATGTTAATGTAGGGTTATTTGTATTGGCTTTTCAAGTAGCTTCTATTTTATGCAATTTCAGTTTCTGGAATACATTTGATTAATACTTTTATAAATAATATGATGACAAGATACCAAACTGTTAAACCCGTGAAGATCCGGGTCAGAATTTGACTTCAGCAACCTATGCTTGTCGTCAGAGGTGACTAACAAGATCGGGCGGTCACGTTCACTGCCTTGGTTGACACATGCCATCGTAACTGTGTACATTGACACTCATGATGTAATCACTGGATTGTCTGGTCCAGACTCGCTTATTTACAGACCACAGTCACAGAGATGGAAAATTGTTGCGGCGTTCAACAATCCGGAGTGTTGAGTACTGAAAACAAGTATTATAAACTCTAAATGTATCGGAAAATAAGCAGGTTCGGAAAATAAGCAGGTAGGGTGTGCCCATAGCCCTAAATGTGTTCAGTGATGTCATCTTCAGCATAGTCGGGGTCGGTACAAATGCAAGCTTTGAAAGAGCCACCGACATAAAGTATCACCATCTGTGTGGAACTATCAGTAATGAATTGCTCTTTATACTATCTTCCCCATAGGCGTAGCTGTTTAACGCCACCCCCAACACAAAATATGAGCTAAATGACGTCGGCCTTTCAACACAGCAATCGAAAAACTTGCATTTAAGTGGCTGTGTAGCTGCCAGAAATGCCAATAGTAGCGTGTTATAATGTCTAAGACATCCAAACATGTTAACAACGAATGTTTACAGCATCTTTTATCCGACCATCTCCAAATTTACAAAATATAAACATATACATAAGTACATCGCTAGAAAGAAAGCAATGCAGATAGTTCAGGCCGTTCCACTAACAAGCAATACATTGGACTAAATATAACTGGATTGTCATATAGGGCGGTCATTAGATTAGATCAATTCAACCATGTATTCCTACAAAATATCGATCTATTGTTGTTTCTCAATGTAAAGTACTAAGACATATCCAAATTGTTTACCATGCGAAGGAGCACATAATGGACGTTGTTTTCGCGCCATTCTTAAACAGTTTCTTCCCAAAATCATTTCG
Source organism: Haliotis rubra (assembly GCF_003918875.1). Lineage (NCBI taxonomy): Eukaryota > Metazoa > Mollusca > Gastropoda > Lepetellida > Haliotidae > Haliotis > Haliotis rubra. The sequence goes on along the minus strand of NW_025765167.1, from coordinate 113,320 downwards.
GTGTCACAAGATTAAGAAGAGCACCTTGCCGTTCTTTAGTTTGCTATGTCACTACACTGCATATTAAAATGAGGACGTACATGCCTAATCATCTACTCATCTATCCTCAGTATGAGGAAGATACCCAAATTAAATGATTGTATAGGTGTCAGTCACATATTGTTGTGTATACATTATCTACGAAACTACAAGTATAAACATTAATCGTTGAGTTTATGATAACTGATAAGTCAGAAAACCTAAATCGAAGCAACAATCATTAAATATTTCTTACCCCCTCCATTGAAGCGAAGGCTGGACCCACAAAGCAAGGACGAAGATCAACAACGACACAGCTGAAGCCATTCTGGACGGGTGTGCACTCACACGCAGAGACGCGCTGTCTTATAAACATTCATCAAGGAAGTAAAATACAGAAATAACTTATGCAGTCACATGGTTCTGCGTTCAAACACTTAAGTCTGTAACACCTTAACTCGTTGTATTCATTGCATCCCTTACAAAGATATAATATTCTTGTTATCCACTTTCTTATAAACATTTCGACAGTAATATTTGATGTAAATGTTAATGGTTGGAGGCGCAAGAAGTTGGCACGGTTGTGATATTTCGAAACAAGATTAGCCTGCTCTATGTAACATTTCCAGATCTTTACAAATTGTTACGCTTCACCCAAATACCTCAAATCAAGTACCAATGGCTTCATTACGTCTAATGCTCCTGTATATAGTTTGAATTCACCTTCCTCAATATGATCAGAGCTTTCTTACACATATTGTTCTCAGTATTATAAAGAAATATCAGGTATGGATTATTGTATTTGACTTGTAACAATTAATAGTACTGCTGCTTTTCCTATTATCCAGGTAAAATTTCCTAATATCACTTGATGCTTAACTTCCTCTAATTCTAATGCTCTATCACATGGCTACTTCCTCAGACTCACCTCTTTTAATTTCAATCCCTACCCAATCATGTATAAAAGATTCATACATTCCAATTTCTAGTAAATACTAACATTTCATACAGTTCAGTCCATATTAGCGCTGTGATAATTGAATGATGGAAACAATCTGTAAGACAATTCATGTCATTCCACCCTACTGTGACTTTGCAATACCAATTTTACGATATTTCCCACCTTTGCATAATATAATGTCAACCCAAAGGCTATAAAATTAATCAGATCATTACCGTATTTGCTCTGATACACGCCCGGGAGTCTATTTTTAGCCAACACGTTGCTCCGGCGTCTATTGGAGCAAATACGGTACATTCATTAGGTTAGTGAGTGAGTTGAGTTTTACGCCGCACTCAGCAATATTCCAGCCATATAGGGCGGCCATTAGATTAGATCAATTCAAACCATGTATTCCTACAAAATATCAATCTATTGTTGGTGACATATACATGTCAATAACGTCCAGCTGAAACTGTGTAGGTGCATTACCCAAGTACTGAAGTCCTGCCTTTTGAAATGTTCAGATATCTGAAAGGTTAATGGCTTTTCCGTTTCATGGAAACGAGTTGGATTTTGACTCCGTACAGGGTTGGGTGAATTTCTTTTGAAGGAGTAAGGTTCACATGACTTTTGCAAATAAGCGGGGACCGGGGAGATATATCATCTTTTGATGGCTCGTTACCATCCGCCAGAAAATAGAAGCAATATATAGGATCATGTTTCTTCTGTCCGTCACTAGTACCTCATTTCCAGACATGGTTAGACATGACAAAGACCTTTGATATAAAATGTCATATACTGGAGATTAGAGTACCGATTAAAACCTGTCGACGATAGACAGTAAAAATACTAGAGAATCACAGATATGAATATAAAACTAGCGAGTAAAACTAAAACATTTTAATTAAGGAAGACAATACAGTATAATACACGGGCTATAAATCGGCAACAACAGAAGATAGATCACCATACTAGGAACCATGGGGACTTACACTACTTTTGCTACCTGCATGGACCCTAGCTGGATTTACATCATCCCTTCAGTTGCTGGATATTGTAGGAAAAGTTAGCCGACAGTTAAAATAACAAAAATACTACGTTTACAAATGTGGTAAGTTTATATTTTACTTTAAAAGTTTGCTAATATAAACTATACCAATTATATAATACATCTATCTACAAAACATATTAATCAAAATGGATCAATTAAATCAATTTCTTTTAAAAAAACAATAATTAAATGAAAATTAACATTTGTAAAAAGATCTTTAACAGTTTTTACATTGAAATAGTTATCCCTTATGATGGAAGATTCAACACAGTCAAGCAGGATAATTATGCTTGACCGTGAGTTCTCTCATCACAAGGGATACAAGAAGACAAAGTCATCCCCCGCAATGGCAAAATACTCTTCATGAATATGTCTACGAGTTATGATCATGTCAAATGTTTTGGTGAGTATATAGAAAAGTGGAAGGAGAGTATTGAAAGGTTTTTAAAGTTCTGCTCCATATATGCACAGCTATTTTATGCAGAATTCCAAAACTACAAAACCAGTACACCACCAGATGTATGTATGTGCCAAGTTTGGGGAAGAAACATTGAACGGTTTTAGAGTTCTGCTCCGGAAAAGAGCACTACTACCAATTTCAGTCGAAGTCAAATTTGTTGCCATGGAAATGCCAAAAATATTGTATTCAGAATTCCAAAGCTAACAAAAAGCACCAGCACACCCCAGACCAATCTATGTGCCAAGTTTGGTGAAGAAATAGTGAACGGTTTTAGAGTTCAGCTAAGGAAAAGAGCACAACCACCCAATTTCGGTCTAAGTCAAACTTGTTGCCATGGAAACGCCAACACTATTTTATTCAGAATACTTAAACTACCAAAAGGCACCAGCACACCACCAGATCTATCCATGTGCCAAGTTTGGTGAAGACATAATGACTGGTTTTAAAGTTCTGCTCCGGAAAAGACAAATGAGCACGGACGGACGCACGGACGCGTTGCGGGGATAACAAAACGGAGGATCCTCACCTTTCAAAAGGTATCCATGAGTATATCTTGTGTGGCTAATACGACATTGTCGCAGGATGACCTCCTCAAATCTGGACTGACAACCCAAGCAGGTGTAACCAATGTAGGGCTTTATTTCATGTAATATTGATACCTACTTGTGTGTCGCATTTTCCATATCAGATCACGGATGTAGGTTCTAATGCTAGCTTTGTAATCAGAGTATTGGATAAGAAGTGGTGTAACAGATTTGCTGAGTGTTGAGTGCTGCCTTAGCAGCAAAATCGGCCATTCTATTCCCAGAAACTCCAACGTGGCTGGGTAACCAACAAATGACGATGTCGTATTGGCCAGTAGCAAGATCATTATATAATTCAATAATTACAATTAAAAGTGGATGTTTGCCAGAAAGATTTTTAAAAGCCTCAAGGCAAGAAAGAGAGTCGGAAAAGATTAAGTATTGTTTATATGTAGGATGTTTATTAATATACTTAAGAGCTGTTAGTATTGCGTTTGTTTCAGCTGTGAAAATTGAACTGTTGTCTGGTAATCTAGACGATATTGTTCTGGATCCAGTGACAGTGGCACAAGCTACCGCACCACCATCCTTGGATCCATCTGTAAATAAAGATTTGTATGTATTGTATTTACTTTTTGATTGATTAAATTCTTGTTTATATTGTAATTCATTAGTTTTTTAAATACAGTTAGTGTTAGGTCGACTTGTGGCCTAACCAATTGCCAAGGAGGAGAAGAAAGAAGACGGGAAGGAGCTATATTTTCCAGCTCAATGCCGGCAGAAGAAATGAATGGTTTAATTCTCAGTCCAAGAGGTGGAACAAGAGGAGACTTCTTGTTGTACAGATCCTCAGAGGGGATTAAAGACACAGTTATATGCAGGGTTCGACTGACTAGTATATAGTTTAGTAATATATTGCAAAGATATACGGCGTTGGCTAAGAGAATACTCGTCAGCCTCAACGTAAATACTGTCAATAGGATAAGTTCTGAAAGATCCAAGACAAAGTCTTAAACCTTGGCGATGAATAGAATCAAAAGAAGCACAAAGTTTTGCAGGCTCCAACATACATGATGGAACCATAATTAAGTTTTGATCGGATGAGTGATCTGTATAAGTGTAGTAGGGTAGTTTGGTCCCCTCCCCACTTTGAATTGGAAACGACTTTCAACAAGTCAAGTGCCTTCAGTCATTTATTTTTGAGGTATTTGATATGAGGAAGGAAAGTTAAATGGGAGTCGAAAATCAGACCCAAGAACTTGACAACTTTGATCGGAGTCCTGGGTCTTTATGCTGTTTGTATTTACAGAAATGTATACAATTAGTTTTTGATTTAGAAAATTTAAAGCCGTTTTCAAGACACCATTTATATATTTGGTTCAAACTCAACTACATTTGCCGTTCAATAGTATGCATAATTTTATGACAAGAAATATTAAAATCATCCACAAAAAGTTACCCATCAATTGAATCGTTTAAAACCATTGACAGACTGTTAATATTGATACTAAATAATGTGACAGACAAAATACGGCCTTGTGGGACACCCTGATCCTGATTGTAATGGTCAGACAGGGTGGAACCCACTCGGACTTGAAATTACCTGTCATTTAAAAAGTTGGATATAAATTGAGGCAAACGGCCTTGTACTCCAAAGCCATGTAAATCTTTTATAATCCCATGTTTCCATTTCGTGTCGTATGCTTTTTCGAGATCGAAAAAGATCGACATTGCATGCTGTTTATTAATTATGGCATACTTAACGGAAGATTCTAAACGCAATAAATGATCGATAGTACTTCTGTTTTTAAGGGAAACCACATTGTATATCTGTTATTAGGTTTCAAAGTACCAAACAAGTCGATTATTTATCATGCGTTCCATGGTCCTGCAAAAGCAGCTAGTTAGTGAAAATGGGCCTATAATTGGAAGGATCAGCATGATCACGTCCAGCTTTAGGGACGGGAACAATTATAACATCAGGCCACGACTAAGGAAAGTTTCCAGATGTCCAAATGTCATCAAAAATATATAAAACGTCTCTAAAGATGCTGCTGATAAGTGCTTAAGGTGTTGATAATGTATGTTATCAGCTCCCGAAGCAGTATCATGAGCCTGATCAAGAGCAGTATGAAGCTGAAGAAAAGGTTTCATTGGCGTCTTCCCCATTATCTGATTTGAAATTAATAGATTTCTTTTGTTGCTGTTTTTGATATTTTTGGAATTCAGGTACATGATTAGATGAGGAAGAATGTTAGGCCAACAAGTGTATTTGTAACATCTGATTTATTGGTGAATAATTGGTTCCCTTCTTTCAGATGGTGAATGCTAGATTTAGAGCCCTTACCCTTGATTTTCTGCATCACATTCCACACCTTTGATATCGGTGTGCGCAAATTAATTTTTGATACATAGTTTCGCCAAGATTGGCGTATACTTTGCTTTCAAGTACGGCCTGCTTTGGCGTTTTAAATTTGTCTAAGTTGTGGACCATAGGATGGCAACGGAATTAATGCTCGGCTTTCTTCCGTGCCTTCCTAGCCTATTTGCATTCATCGTTAAACCATGGTTTTCGTACGTGTGGAATTGCAGAGGACTTTGGGATACACTCGGCAGCTATGTTGTTTAGTTCATCTGAAAAACATTGTATGGCATCAGAAATATCATTAAAAAGTTGTCCTCCTGAGAGGGTACGTAAGTCCCCCAAAATTCGAAGTAAATTAAAACGTTCCACTTTTTTAATCGTAGAATACGTGTTCGTTTAATGTATGGCCAGCTTTGCTAAATTACTAACGGCTGAAGGGATGGTGTAAATCCAGCTAGGGTCTGTCAGTCCCCATGGTCCCTAGTATAGTGACCTACCTTCAGTCGTTGGTAATCTATAGCCTGTTTTTATAATGTGTTGTCATATATAGTTAAAATATTTTAGATCCAATTACTAGTTTTATATTTATATCTGTGATAATCTAGTTGTTTTACTGTCCTTCGTTGACAGAATTTTATAATTTACCTGTAATTGTTAATATATATATAACTATATTTAGTCACGATATGGCTGAAATATTGCCGATGTGACTTCAAATCTTAACTCACTCGCTCACTCATTAAAAAGTTCAGGTTTTAGTTTGTCAGCACAGAGAGTTTAATACAAAGGCCAGTTAGCCTTTTTAAAATTCCATCTTGATGATGGAGGAGCATCTGACGGAGTTTTATAGTATGACCAGAAATTATTGAGAATTTTAGGAATATGTTTAATTGGATTTCTAGTATACAACCTTGACCAGCTGTCAAGTGCTTGGTTTCATTCAAGAGAGACAACTCCGTTAATCCTTTTCAGTAGTTTGTGAAGAGTTATCCCCTTTTGTTTACTTGCTATCAGATGACATTTTCAGTGATCCTCAGTATGGATGATTTAGAGAAGGGGAAGTTGATTTTAGATTTTTATAACAAGGATATCAGATCAGCTAAAGTGATTTCAAGTAGAACAGGCATCCCTTTGTCCACCGTTTATCGTGTTTTGAAAAATATTGCAACTGGATATGGCACTGAGCACCAGGGAGGCGCAGGTAGGCCCAGAAAATTGACTGTCGGTGACAGCAGGCGGCTTGGTATTCTTGTTTCTAAAAACAAACGAAGGAGTTTAGAAAACTTAAGAATAGATATGATTGATAGAGGAACAGTGGCTGTCTGTAAGGAGACAATTAGAGCTGAGTTGCATGCAATGGGCTGGCAGAAAAGTCGAGAAATTCCATCACCAATCATGAAACCTGAACAAAAGGAGCGAAGGTTGAACTGGTGCTTACAGCATATAAATTTTAACAGGGACAATGTGATTTTCTCAGATGAATGTTCTGTGTGGCTGTTTCCTAATACACTGAAATTCTGGACCAAACAAACTGAAAAACCTTTGTATCAGCGCCCAAACTACAGTCCGAAATTTAACGTGTGGGGTGGCATATCTGTGTTAGGGGCAACGCCCCTCTGTGTATTTGAAGGAAATATGAACAGTGAGCGGTACACAGATATTCTCGAGGGACATTTACTTCCATCTGCTCACCTGTTCTATGGAAAGTTTTGGATTTTCCAGCAGGACTACGACCCAAAACATCGTTCAAAGCATTCACAGGCCTGGTTTCGGACCCAAAATATGACATTATTAGATTGGCCAAGCGATAGCCCTGACCTAAATCCAGTAGAAAATGTTTGGGGACTTATGAAGGAAAGTGTCGATAAGAAAACTCTGACAAATATTGCTGAAATGAAAGAAGAGGTGGTCCGATATTGGGACAGCATGGACCACGACTTTCTAACTTCTTTGATCAGTAGTATGCCCCGCCGCATTGAAGCCTGCATTGCTGCCAATGGTGACTTGACAAAATACTAACTGTTCACCTGTCTTTGAATCTGGAGTTATCTTCTGCTAATATTCACATTTAATACGTGTGTAATGAGTGAAAAAAATTAAAAAATACAATCTTTAAATTCTCAATAATTTCTGGTTGTACTGTAGCTTTGAGAATGGTTGGAAAATGGTCACTACCACACAGGTCAGCGTGGACTGACCATTCAAACTGATTCAGCAGATCACTGTCTGTCATGGACAGATAAGGGAAGAGTAAGAACCTGTACCAGGATGTAAATACGTGTTGGAAGTATCATTAAAGACACATATATCGTTGTTGGAAATAAAATCTTCCAGTACTTTTCCCTTATTTATAGTATGTGTACTTCCCCAAAGGGGGTTGTGTCCATTCAAATCACCTATGATGATACGGGGCTTGGGAAGTTCATCATACAGAGCCTGTAGATCAACATGCTGAAGAGATGAAGATGGAGGAACATAGATTGAACACAATGTAAAACAGTAATGTGCAAAGTAACACGGACAGCAACAGCTTGGAGGGGGGTATTCAGACAAACAGGGCTGTGAATAACACCTTGTTTCACCAGAATCGAAGAACCTCCCGTTGCTTTAACAACCGGAGGTGAGAAGAAATTGTATGAATTGTATGGTCTCAAGTCAAGTCAAGTAATAGTATGTCTCCTGTAAACGTAAGGCTGAAGGTTGAAAGAAGATCCTGTATCAGTAATTGTAAATCATTAAAATTATTCCGCAGTTCCACTGAATGATATTGTGTGAGCCATTCGTGGGGGCTCCACTAGAGATCGTGATTGAGGTCTACCATCCTTCACAAACAATGAAGGAGTGACCTCCATGTCAAGAGGTTCAAATGAATTGTGAACCGCAACAGTTGTTGGAAGTGAAGAAGGTACCTCCAAGTGTTGGAAGGACCTGACTTTTCTTCCCGATTTTTTCTTTCCTTTCCCGATATGGGCTTCGCCCTGAATTGAATTGCTATTTGGCTTAGTCACAGATGTATTTTCTGGCAAAGGCTGTAAGGACATAACATCAGTTTGAGATGCTGATGTTGAAGTGTCAGCGTCAATTTGAGGAATTGGAGCAACTGTGCCCAGTGTAACTTGTTGGTCAACCCATGATCGTGTCGTTTGGCAAGCTACAGATACTTTCAACGGAGCAGATTGTTGAGTTGATACAACGACTGAAAAGGTTTTGGCTGACTAAGAAGACGATGATGATTGTGACATCAATGACTTTCTAGCCTCATGATACGAAAGGTTGTTTTTGCACTTAACTTTGAGAGTTTTTTATTCGTGTTCGATTTGGAGGAGGCTAGATGTTTCCCGTTGCAGTTTGGACACTTTATTGTTTCCATAGCGCATGTGGAACTCTCATGAGTACCACTGCAACGAGAGCATACAGTATCACGATTGCAGTTTTTAGCACCGTGGCCCAATGTTTGACACTTGTAACATCGGAGAGGGTTTGGAAATTGTACCTCAACTCCGATATTAAAATAACCAGCTTTAATATTTGTTGGCAGTTTTGGGGAGGGAAAGTATAATATTGTTGTTTTGCTTTTTTATGAAACGTTTCACATGAGTCACTCCTTGATTCTTCATTTCAGCGACGATATCATTTTCATTCATGTCACATGGACATCGAGCACGATCTCGTACAATTTCTTTACATGAGTTTAATGTTCTATGTGCTGAAACAGAAACCTCAACATTGATAAATTGTTTAATAGATTAAAAGTTCAAAGATTGCTGTTTCCGCAAACACTCCACTAGCAAAGAGCCAGAACAGAGGCGAGTAACATTTTTTACTTCGCCACAATATCCATTGACAGCCTTTGAAATCGCAAAGGGATTGAGTTTAATTGGTGGACTGTGATCTAAAGCCTCGATAACAATGAATCGAGCCCAGGAATCTACAGTAATGTGATGATCATTATCAGACGAACTTGCATCTAAATGTCGTCTTTTTGAACCAGAGTGTTTTTGAGACATAATGAAAAACCCTGCTCCCCACCCACCAAGGAGTGTCAACATGGGCGGTATCTAACTGCATCGGATCTCCAGCATGCAGATACCAGGGATACAGGGATGTTATACTCCAGTGAGAAATAGCAATATTTGTATACCAAAGTAAATGCCAGGGAGGTTCTTCCCATGACAAGAAATGTAAAGGCCAACACCCAAATATAACCAAAATGTGCAAAAATATTCACCATGCACAGAGCTGGGCGTGACCAGCCAATTCTACCACCCGTCTAGGTGAAGTAAGGGCCGAAGTGGTGTGTTGGGCAAAAGGAACACGGTTCCAGGCTCCTATTGCCCCAACCACCAGACTCCCGTCCTCCACCGACACAGGGGCGCAACCCACGGCAAACAGGTTGCCCAATTCGGTCGTACGACCAGCAATGGGGTGTTGTGGACCAAACAAGCCCCCGGGTCCACAACGGGGGGTTGAAGAGCTCTTAGCGTTACCCAGCACCCACTACGAGGAGGTGGCTCTTCACGGGTGCCACTAATAGACGGTAATCAGCTTCACCCTCCAAATCATCCCACGTCCTTCTCACTAAATCTCTTAATTTACTCAGGTGACTTCTGAACCCCGGTTAAAATCTACAAATGTAAGAATACGTCACCTGCGTCAGTGTTTGATCAGTGTTTGATTGTTTGATCGGTACGGTACGTCGGTAAGTAATGAAGCATATGTCTTCAGTTTTAGCTTGGGTAGCCTAGTGGTTAAAGTGTTGGCTTGTCACGCCGAAGACTGACTGACTGAGTTTGGTTTTACGCCGCTTTTAGCAATATTCCAGCAACATCACGGCGGGGGACACCAGAAATGGGCTTAACACATTGTGCCCATGTGGGGAATCGAACCCGGGTCTTCGGCGTGACGAGCCAACGCTTTAACCACTAGGCTACCCCACCGACCCACACGCCGAAGACCCGGGTTCGTAGATGGGTATAATATGTGAAGCTCACTTCTGGTGTCACCGTTATGACATTGCTGGAATAATGCTAAAAGTGGCGTAAAATTAAACTCGCTTACTATAACTTGATAAGGGCGTAAGAATCTGCATCGAAACAAGACAACAATGATCAAGACGCTGTTATCAATAGAGTCGTGTTTCGTTAGTGTGATCTAAGGTCGAGTGAATATTTTTGTCACTGTACCCTGTGTTCAATGGGATTATTCAATGACAGTGTGCTCATTGCTAAAATGAGTGTGTGAGTATGGTTTACGCCGCTTTCAGTGGGGGACACCAGAAATGGGCTTCACACATTGTACCCATGTGGGTCTCGAACCCGGGACTTTGGCGTGACGAGCGAACGCTTTAATTACTAGGCTACCCCACCGCCCCGCATTGCTAAACTGAATTATACTACGTTGTAATTTCGCTAAAGAAAGCACATATACAATTCACCTGAAAGTTACTCACATTGTCCGCTATATTCAGACAGATATATCCCAAACTATAGTTCGTCGTCGCTCACGAATAACAGTCTACATACCCTCTTCGAAAAAATGTCCTGCTTAAAGAGCTCTTTTTTTATTGGGTTGACAAGTAATGTTACTCGTTGCGAGGAATACATGTCAATGTGTGTGCATTGATATGTATATCAAGTTATTCAGTTTTGAAAATGATTCACCCAGTGTGTTTTCTAGCTCAAGTGAGTCCTCGGAACCCTCATGTCATTTGTTTGGGAGGAGACCTGAGAAGTTCGGCGTTATAATTGGTAAGACGCCACTCATGGGATTGGGTTGGCAGGCTCGCCAACCACGTAATTGAACTAGTATATGATTTGAAAAGTGAATACCGTTTTTCTGCGTGGTTTCTTTTCTTGAAATCCAGATCATTGATGAGGAGTAACTTTACGTTATATTTGGACTCATTCCCAACAATTCGGAGTTCGACGGCAAGGAGTACAATAAACTTGTATACAAGAGTGTGCGACAGGCGACTAACGGTTGGTCAGACACGCGGACTTGCTTGACACATGTCATCGTTTCTCATTTGCGTAGATTGATGCTAAGGATGTTGATCAAAGGCTTATCTGGTCCAAACTGGATTATTCACAAGGTTGATGGGTGCTTCTATCCTCTATCCGCGTAATGCCTAAAGATTTCCAGTTGGCTGTTTGGCGGTCAGTATCTGAGTTAAACTGATGTGTGGTATCTCCATGAGCTAGCATTGTAAGAACGGCGCAAGTACAAGCAGCCACATACACACTTGCAAGCACTTCTGTATACACGCCAATTAAACTACGACGCTCAATTATAGAAAACAACCACGACCTATGTTTTAGTTCGGATTTACAGGCCTAGACAATAGTTACAAATCTGGGTATGAAAAAGAGATATATTGGCTCACGTTAACAAGTTGTTCATTGTTTGTGTCATTCTGAACAGTGTAGAGACGCTTTGGGCCACCCATTTCCAAGTAAGTAGACAAAGGTTATCTGAGTCACCTGTTTTCTATTTCACTGGCTGACAGCCGTTAGAGCGACTCATCAATAGATATTGGAGAATAGAAATATGCTCACAAAAAGGTAGAGGTCTATTCTCTGCACGTTTCTCTCGGGATCCATTGTCGCACCTCCAAACGTTTGAAAGGTAATGACTACATGTCAGTTTCGTGACTGGTGCATTTAAAAGCAGGTTGTAATGAGAGGACAGAGTTCAGCTTCCCCCATTGCCTTCTAGAGTCACACGCCATCTGTCCATACTAGCTATATAACTCTCAACAGGGAAGTTGAACATGGCAATGTCATACATAGCAGTAAGTGTTTACTTCTCACGGCCCTGCATGGTGTCGAGATTGTTACGTACACGAAGGGTCTGTTTTCACGTGCAATATGAACAACATGCTCTGACTCATACTTTAACCCTTTTAAAACACGGTTTGAAGTAAATGAACCATCTGCTCTGAAAGTTACCACCGCACAACGACATGTTTTACCCAGATGCAAAAACTGACTGATCACTTTACCCTACAAAACGTCAAAGGCTGAGGGTGGTTAACTACTTAAAACACATCAGATTAGGGTTAGATTTAAACTAATGCCATTTAGGGTGTATCACGACCCGATGTACGTCTAAATTACACCTTTACCGCTTTTTGATACCAGCGAGCACTGATATGTTGCAAATGAAACATTATCGGAAAAAATCCGGAATTTGATACCCCAATGACAGGTTTCTGGTAAGGGCTATGCGCATCAACTTGTTTCCCTAAAGATTACTGGGTTACCCGTGAGCCAAACAACATTATAAGTATCCTTGTTGCTTGAAGGATATGTCCAGAATCCGACTGCATGCGTAACAAAATTGTCAAGTGAATGGTTATACATCACAAAACTGAAGATGGGGGTTCAAAGATAACCCTGCCATTTGCAAGCAGTATTATTTTGGAATTACATGGAGTCGGTTAAAGCTTTATAGGCAGTAAAATAATCAGAATATTACATGTGTACACTTATAACTAGCAAGTAACCATTAAAAGATATTTCTCCACACAATATAGCACAACAGGCTATTGATCGCCAACAACTGAAGGAAGATCACCATGCTAGAGACCATGGGAACTTACAGCCATGTACAAGAGGTGTACATCCTTGAGTGGCACATATTCGTTGTATGTCGTTATCGAGGACACAACACATGCTACTTTGGATTACAACAAGTGAATGTTATGGACAGAGGTTGTTAATATATTCCGGCTAAATGCAGGCGGTGGAAGGGAATATAGTAGGTGGAAGGGGAGTTGGTTTAAAGTATCGGTTGTCATGTCAGACTCCTTGTTGAGCTAGCGACCCGTTTATAATTTGCCTTCAGCATACTATGCTTTTCTTGAGAAGTTACAATGCTTATCGTAAGAGGCTAACGGTATCAGAGCCCCCCACCCACCCCTTAGATTATGAAATGAAGACGTACATGCTGAAACATGGCCTTAAATATTTTCCGAGGCATCCAACAAATACCAACTGACCTGGGCCTCTTTTCACAAAGCACTAAGGTGATCGTGAGCCATTAAGGTAACCTTAGTGGAATGTTAAAGTATGGGAGTTAAGGTTAACATTAATAAATGTTGCTTCCTGAAGGAGCCCCTGTTCTCTTAACTCAGAATGAAGCCAAATGACAATGACGTTATAATTATCAATCAGATGTTTTCACATGCATTATCCAACAAATTCGAAATACAGCAACGCTGAGAGAGAACTCTTTAACTGTTAACAAATAAGCGTTAGAAAAACACTTTCTAAATATACTGTAAGCCATTAAAAACGCAATTTGACATTCATACTTTCTTTACTCACACCAATTCAACATATATAAACCTAACTGGCAGATATGTTTTAAGTGAACATCTGTGAATAATTTCATCTGAAAATGTCCAGTGAACAACAACATCAGTGACGCAACAACGACATCAAACAAAGGAGGGGTCACTTGCAGTCAATATCATGTGTGTCCACCGTGCGCTGCAAGACATGCTCGCAGTCTTTGGGGCATTGAAAGACACACATTTCTCAGGAACAGCTGTTGGATGGTCTGTGGTCTGATCATGACACCACCCCCTCCAAAACGATCATGTACAAAGACACAGTTTGGCGCACGTCTTTCTCCTTTACGTAGATAAATCTGTGGACGTCCATCTGCAAAGGATAAGTTAAACCTGGATTCATCTGACAAAATGAAATCTGGCCATGTCCTGTTGCCAAGATTGGCCCCATTTGCTGCCCATCGCTGTCTGGCAAGTCTGTGGCGATGCAATAAGGTTGGACCACGGTACGGGTGACGACACCGGATGTTGAAGGCAGCAAGGCGTCCTTGCACCTTTTGGGCGCTGAAATGACGTTGACTTGTCCCAATTGTCCTCCTTGCCTCATCATCAGCTGTTTGGAACCGATTTCGCAAGTGTGAAACTCGAATATTGCGGTTTTGTCGAGCTGTTATTACAGGTGGTGCACCAGGTCGCGGACGATCAGCAACACTTCCGGTAGCCCGAAAACGTTGTCTGAGTCGACTTACAGTGGATGGATGCACATTAAAGTGCCTGGCAATCATCACATCTGAAGCACCTTGGCTAACCATACCGATAACCTGATTCCTTTCGTCTTGTGTCAAGTGTGGCATTTTCTCAAAGTGATTGAGTTCCAAAATTCCTTGTGCTTTTTACAGGCCCTGGGTGCAGGTAATGCATGTGCACAACGTGTTTCATGAATGTGGTTGTGTTTACGAGAAATGTCAAAGGTTCAGTTTTAAGTATCAAAGTTCATGTGAGAGGAATGCTCCGGGACTCGAACTCGAAATGGGCCAGAATAACAGCCTTTTATCACTACATCCTCTGTATCGCAGGCAAAAATCTTCAATAGAACTTTTGTGAGTTTCAGGACAACAAATACCAATTGCGTTTTTAATGGCTTACAGTATAGTATAATTCAAAGTGTATCCCGAGTATCCCGTGTGTGTGTGTGTGTGTGTGTGTGTGTGTGTGTGTGTGTGTGTGTGTGTGTGTGTGTGTGTGTGTGTGTGTGCATTTGCGTTTTAGATAGTGAGATACACCGCAGACTACTGATGCTCAAAGGTACACTTTTAAATTACTTGATATTGAATTTATCTTCAGGTACTTTAGAGGTTGGTTTGTTGTTTAACCCCGTGTTGAGCAATATTCATGCTATATGGTGGCGGTCTGTAAATAATCGAGTCTGGACCAGACAATCCAGTGATCAACAGCATGAGCATCGATCTGCGCAATTGGGAACCGATGACATGTGGCAACCAAGTCAGCGAGCCTGACCACCCAATCCCGTTAGTCGCCTCTTACGACAAACATGGGTTACTGAAGGCTCATTCTAACCCGCACATTCACGGGTGATGCTCAAAGGTACACGTTTAGATAACTTGATATTGAATTTATCTTCACACAGGTACTATAGAGGTTGGTTTGTTGTTTAACCCCGTATTGAGCAATATTCCAGTTAAATGGCAGTGGTCTGTAAATAATCCAGTCTGGATCAGCCAATCCAGTGATCAACAGCATGAGCATCGATGAACGCAATTGGGATACGATGACATGTGTCAACCAAGTCAGCGAGCCTGACCACCTGATCCCGTTAGTCACCTCTTACGACAAGCATGGGTTACTGAAGATCAATTAATCTAACCCGGATCTTCACGGGTTGGTGCTTTACATACTTAATGTTGTTACTACAAGGCAGATCACATTAACTCAGTGGCAAAAGAAAGTATACCAATTCAAAACCGGGTAGTACATATAAGCGGCGATCGCTCAACATAGAACAAAATTGATAAGTCGTAAAAAGGGGCATGATTTTCAAGGCCTAAACCACCACAGTTCAACTTCCCTGTACAGATTCCCTTTTAAGCTGTTTGATCAACGCTGAACACACCTATTTGTGTCTTCAGTGTTAGGAACTGGCAAACGAACATAGTCGACGTCGCTACGCTTTCAAGGTATGTCAAGACTCATCAATACTCATTCAATTTAGATTAAAGACCAATGTAAAAGCGTAGTGCTTTAACGACTTAACGCCTTCCAATAAATGAACGATGATTTTTGAAAAGGTGATTTGTAAAGGCAAACGCAAAAAAAATAAATCATATTTCAATCTTATATCACTTTTATTCAATGAACACAATCGTTATCGCTCTGTTGATATCCTTCGTGAATTGAAGTCTTTACAAAGTACCACTGCAAACCAGGAAGTATGTGTGCATGCATTGACTCAAAGCGAGCCACACGCTATGTCTAAGGATATAAATCATGTCATTCATCAACACTTCATTGTCAGGACTAAAAATCCCCCTACACATACTGACAACATTTTTTAGAAGTATCATCCTGCTTCATGTTTTGATATTATTTAATGGCCATGTATATCCTCGTCACGCTACCTGATTACCACAAAGAGAATGACACAACTAATGATACACCCGTGCATTAATTAAGCACCACCCTATTTTGAAAATAAGATGTGTTGCTACAGAAAAGTTAGGGGTATAGCCATCAATTAAATAAACCCACAGTTAAAGAAGCTTTATCCATTGACAGTTTTACAAATACCATAACCTTTTCTATTCTTGATGAAAGAATATGTTGATGAAAATGTGATGGGACTGAAATTTTACCCAAAATAACTATTCCTCTCCTCCTCAACTACACAATTAAATTAAGTTTTAACTAAAATTAACAATTCTGTTATATACCAAAATGACATTTACAGATCAAGTAAGCTTTAATGATGCATAATCAGGAAGAACCCGAATGTCAAAGATGCAGACCTTTTTCCAACAAGTCAGATTGCTAATTGACTAAACCTGAAAAAAGCCACATTAATAAGATTTTGGGATAAATCTTTTATGATTTTGAGTTTATTGTATTGAATAAACACTTCTCTTTGCCGGATACTGATAATTACCGCTAAAATCTGTTTGTTTTGTTTGTGAAGCAACTTTTACTGCATTTTACCATTTTTAGTTTGACTGTAACTTTTCCTAAATCTTAGTTTACAAACTTTCATCCATTCACGATAAATAACGAATTTATAGGCCACATAACAATCAATTATTACTTTCACTTTTCAAAATAAGGTAACTTGTTTTAGGACTGATAAAACAAATATAGGCAATTAAAGTACATGGTCATTTCAATGATGTTTTCGTTTTTGAAATGTTAAATGCGTGTTCTATCATGTGATAAAGGTTATTTTGGGGAAAGAGTTTCGAATTTCATTTCAGACAAAATTAATTGGTAAAAATACAGCAGCCCATGCTTGTCGTAAGATTCGACTAATGAGATCGGGTAGTTGCTATACGTTGAGCGATCGTCACTAATATGTACTACCCGGGTTTGAATTGGTACACTTTCTTTTGCCACTGAGTTCATGTGATCTACTGCCTTGTAGTAACAACATGAAGTATGGAAAGCACCAACGCGTGAAGATTCCGGTTAGAATTGATCTTCAGCAGCCCATGCTTGTCGTAAGATTCGACTAATGAGATCGGGTAGTCAGGCTCGCTGACCTGGTTGACACGCTCCAATTGCGTAGAGGATGTTGATGACTGGATTGTCTCGTCAAGACTCGATTGTTTACTGAAGGCAACCATATAGCTGAGTGCGGCGTTAAACAACAAACCAACCAACAATCAACCAGTAAACTTGCCATGCCTGTACACGCCATGCCAATAATACTACTGGGAGGGTGGGAGGGATGGTTTGTCAAGTGCAGTGCAGTGCAAGCGTGCACGTCTTGTCGCCTGAGCATAGGCGATTGCAGCGCAGTTCTAAGGGAGCTAACTCTATTCTACTCTCGGGGATACGTAACAGAGGCGTGTTCAGAACCGCGAACGCTAGCGAGCGCTCGATCCTGAACGTCTGTGCCCGCTCGAGCGCGCGCGCGCACGCGAACCATTCTCACAGCTGCCTCGCCAAGCGAACCAAGATGGCGATCGTGTTTAATGTCTTTCGTCACCACTCGCCCCTTTCCGTAACCTCCAAAAAGAAGACATGGAGGATATTTTGTTAATGTTGTCAAATAACATGTATATGTCATCGAGTGGTCTGAAAAAGTTGATATGTTCACGAGATGCGTAACCATTGACAACATTAACAAAATAATCTATTTATTTTATTTTGATCATTGTTTATAAATGATCGAGACATCGATTTCGTAGTTCGCGTTTCGAAGTTCCAGGCAAAAGTGATATTCTACTCAGTGAAAATGACAATACCATTTATATTTTCACCAATATTTACAGTATTTCACCCTTAAGAATATAATAAAGAAGCTATTCGGCTTGTGCCGGAACAACACGAGTTGGTCACGAATGGTTTATTGTAACCAAGCGCTCGCGTCCGTTCAGGGCCGATGCGAGCGCTCGCGGGAGGCAATCGCGCGGGCGCTCGCGGTTATGAACACGCCTCTGGTAAAGTTGTGGTCAAAGGGAGGTTACTTTTGTCCCAACTCAAGATACATTTTATGACATGAAATAACACTTTAAATACTCTTACAATAATTACATAATAAATGCATTGGAATATTAACTGGCATTTATTCTCTCAGGTTGAGAGAACATGCAACAGAACATTACTGGCCACTCGATTAGACGAGGAGGAGCTACATGGGGTTTCTAGTCAGGTCGAGCAGGAGAGATTGCATAATGCATGACAAATTGTGCAGGATTTAGGGACGTTAGCACAAAACAAAAATTTGATTCTATGACTCAGTTGGAAGATCCCTGAGCAACAAGGAGAGTTCTATGGATTTACAATTTCTTTATTATAATATGAGCGACGTTTCTGTGTAGCTACTAACACCGTTATCAAGCAAGTGATGTACAATACTAAAGGCAAGGTTATATATACATAGTAAAGTTTGAACTCGGGATTTATGATTGCACACTTAATGGAATATCCCTGCCTGCATATCAGTGAATGAGTTTTATGGTTGCCGAAACTGCGGAAACTGCGGTGGCTCACAAAATGGAAATAATCAAAATTCCCCCAGCCCAGAGAGAGTAAGAATGGATATTATGTATGTAAGATAAAGATTAAAAGAATAATAATAATTGACTCTATGGAATTTAATTTTAGGGACTAAATAAGGAAAAACGTGACTGAAAAAGGAAATTGTTTATATGGACAAAATATGGCTGCACAGCCTATAACAGTTCAAACAAACAAACATGGAAGAGTTAACGTAGTGTACATGAACTCCAGACTATATTTCTGGAAAAACTACAAGATCATAATATATAGGAATCAATGATATACAATCAATACTCAGTTTCGGCAACCATAAAACTCATTCACTGATATGCAGGAAGGGATATTCCATTAAGTGTGCAAAAATCAGTCACGAGTTCAAACTTTACTACGTCCCTAAATCCTGCACAATTTGTCATGCATTATTCAATCTCTCCTGCTCGACCTAACTAGAAACCCCATGTAGCTCCTCCTCGTCTAATCGAGTGACCAGTACTGTTCTCCTTCACACCATGGGACTTAACATTATATTGTACCGTATCAATGAATGTCCTGTAGGAGAGAGCATTAACCAGATTGTCACATAGGTGAGTTGAGTGAGTGAGTTACAATTTAAAGTCACATCGGCAATATTTCAGCCATATCGTGACTAAAAACAAGTTATAATTGCGTAATAAATCATGATAAATTATTTTTAAAAATCCTGGCGGCGAAGGACAGTAAAATAACTAGAATGCCACAGATATAATTGTAAAACTAGTATGAAAATCTAAAATATCGTAACTATGAAAGACAATACAATATAAAAAAACGAGCTATATATCGCCAACAACTGAAGGTAGATCACCATACTAGGAACCATTCGGGCTGTGAATAGTCATCCCGACCGGGATGTATGCGAAGTAGTCCGTCAATTGCTGCAACCGGGTCTAAATGGTGACCCGGAGGCTTTGGTAGGTATACATATTTTTCATTATCTAAACTGAAGTTTTTGACTAGTTAAGATCAATACGATAAGCATCACCATACGACTGCAATTGTTTAATCATCACGAGTTCCAGTCACTAAAAGATTACTTGGTCTGAGCATCCCAAAAACACCA
This sequence comes from Haliotis rubra, assembly GCF_003918875.1. Lineage (NCBI taxonomy): Eukaryota > Metazoa > Mollusca > Gastropoda > Lepetellida > Haliotidae > Haliotis > Haliotis rubra. The sequence goes on along the minus strand of NW_025765167.1, from coordinate 93,338 downwards.
ATGAGACAAGCGACCAAAATAGTCACACCTAACACACTGTCATTCACACTGACCTTGATGATGAGAAGATAATATGGCTTTAGCTAGATTCTGAGAGTATTCTATCTGTCGCGTAGCACCATGCAGAACGTGTGCTATGCGTCAGTTATCATTGATGGGATCTTCCAAGCCACTTTCTTTGTGTATATTGGAGATGATACTTAGATATTGTGTCACTGTCGAATACTTCAATTGTTTAACATCAACCATAAAAGCAATATATCACATTACACTTTCTTCTGATAGAGGCACAGGATCTATCTGCAGCTTGTCACAAAATAACATGAAACATTTAAATTGAGACCTGTACGTAGTTTTGGTTGAATCTGCCCATCCCTGGGTTTGTAGACGCTGGACTCCTCTTTGAAGACGACATCCCATCTCCCCATCTACAAAGTTCGTGACATGCGATTTTCTTGACTGTGACTCGAGAATTCGATCAAGGACAAATCATAGAGCCGTGGCAAGCTCCAGGCCACATGCATTCTGGAGGCTGTATTTGCTACTTTGTTCTTCAAACCTGGTATGCCTGTAACCAAAACTACAAATAATGCATTGCAAACGATATTTTGCAGGTTCCCATGTTATCATGGCTTTTGTGCGTATTGTCAGTTTTTTTACAACTCGTTTGCACATGACAACCTGATAGCTAATAAAACTATGGCCAGACACTCCGTTAATGTGCATATCACTCACATCTGACATGTCACATTGCCAGTTTACATAAAAGAAATCACCCATGTAAAACGCAACAGCTCCTTGGGAAGAAGCATCCGTCTCGACAGTACCTATTGGACGCTTATCAAGTGAGTGAGTTGGTGAGTTAAGATTTATAGTCACATCGGCAATACTTCAGCCATATCGTGACTTAAAAAGTTATAAATTTATAATAAATAAATCAAATTACAAAAACCTGTCGACGAAGGACATTAACATAACTAGATTATCACAGATAGAAACGTTAAACCAGTAAGCAAATCTATAACATCATAACTATAGAGGACAACTAGTTGGATATACACCATCCCTTCAGATGTTAGCAATTTTGACATTCTAGTGATAAATTAAAATAACATATATACTGCAGTTAAATATAATAGTATGTTTAAATTTATTTGAATTGTTTTGCGACTTACGTACCCTCTCAGGAGAAGAGTACGTAAGTCCCAAAACAATTCAAGTAAACTAAAACATACTATTATTTTTAACTGCAGTATCAAGGACGCTTATGAAGGAATTTCTTGGAACCATTGAACACTTCACGCCATGACAGTAATACTACTGGGAGGGTGGGAGGGATTTTTTGTCAAGTGCAGTGCAAGCGTGCACGTCTTGTCGCCTAAGCGTTTCTAAGGGAGTTAACTCTATTCTACTGTAAGGTTACGTCAAGGGTGAAGTTGTGGTCAAAAGGAGGTAACTCTTGTCCTAACTCAAAGTCCATTTTATGACATAACATAACAAGTCAAATTCAAACCTCTGAACATATGTATTCCATTTTTCTTATGTCCCCTGATGTGTTATTACTTGTACATTGCTGAAATTATAAAAATCACTCACTAACATTGCCATCAGGTCATGGCGTCACATTGCAAAATGATTGTTCATTTCTGCCACAAATGTGACATTTACGACTGGTTTCTGGTCAACAAAACCTGCAAGAGTTATCTGCACTCTCACATGCCACCAGGACAATATCAACTGTGTTCAGTGGATATTGAACCCAGATAACAGCATGTTGTACAGGCAGCTGTGAGGCCAAATTAGAAAAGACTTCCTCTATTTTAACTTCCTTCACTGTCAACCCAAAATTCCATGGAATAAAATAGCAAATACTAATGTAAGTGCAGATTGTTTTTCTTTTAATCAAATGAAAATCATTATTATAGCTCTCTGAACATGTGAAGAAGCCCTCGCAGAATATCTGATTTTGATGAGATTGTGTTTCTGTGTACTGTCTGTCTTACGCATCATAATCAAACTATTTACTAAAACCTCATCTACCCTATAAATTAAATGGATGCAACCTGAACGAGAAATAATGTCACATTATGGCATTGAAACACCTCAAATAAAAACACCAAACCGGCATTAATAAATATACAGCATTTTAAATTCTGTAAATTTAAATTAAATTTTAAATTCAATCTCATTGATGCCAGGATATCCTTAATCTTTCATTCAAAGTACATTAAAAATTATTTGTTCAAAACTTTACTTCTTAAATGTTATCTCTGTATAAGATTCAGGACAAGACAATCCAGTGGTCAGCATCAATGAGCATCGATCTACACATTTGGGATATGATGACATGAGTCAACAAAGTCAGCGAGTCTGACCATGATATTAGGAATCTTTGTATTCAAGCAAATATTTTTTACTGTCATTTCCTAAAGACTTGGGGTTCAGTATCGGCGTAATGAGCAGGTCTAAGTAAATACCTGCACATAGAATGTTTTGTTTTGCGATCATTATTCACTGTGATAGTGAGTGATAAAGTGATCTATTCATGTATCTCCAGGCAATCCAAGGTAATGAGAATGAGTTGGTGTCTGGATCTGTGGACAAAGAGATGAGGTGAGTAGCAAGCTTGTTTGTTCTATTGGTTAACACAATTAATTTAGGTTAAAGTTTAACCATCGGCAAGGTTCCAGCTCGGTGAGAAGCAAGCTTGTTTGTTCTATTGGTTAACACAATTAATTTAGGTTAAAGTTTAACCATCGGCAAGGTCAGTGAAAAGCAAGCTCGGTGAAAAGCAAGCTTGTTTGTTCTATTGGTTAACACAATTGAGTTAGGTTAAAGTTTAACCATCGGCAAGGTTCCAGCTCTGTGAGAAGTAAGCTTGTTTGTTCTATTGGTTAACACAATTAATTTAGGTTAAAGTTTAACCATCGGCAAGGTTCCAGCTAGGTGAGTAGCAAGCTTGTTTGTTATTTAGGTTAACACATTTAATTTAGGTTAAAGTTTAACCATCGGCAAGGTTCCAGCTCGGTGAGAAGCAGGCTTGTTTTTTCTATTGGACAACACAATTAATATAGGTGAAAGTTTAAAAATCGGTAAGGTTCCAGCTAGGTGAGTAGCAAGCTTGTTTGTTCTATTGCTTAACACAAATAATTTAGGTTAAAGTTTAACCATCGGCAAGGTTCAAGCTCGACGAGAAGCAAGCTTGTTTGTTCTATTGGTTAACACAATTAATTTAGCTTAACGTTTAACCATCGGCAAGGTTCCAGCTAGGTGAGAAGTAAGCTTGATTGTTCTATTGGTTAACACAATTAATTTAGGTTAAAGATTAACAATCGGCAATGTTCCAGCTAGGTGGCTCAGTCAATAAATATTCGAGTCTTGACCGACCAAGTTCTCGATTTTGTGAATAGCGGGTTTTTTCCATCAGGGTCCAACATAATCATAATCTGTAGAATTATTCTTACTGCTTTCAATGTCATGGGATTAATTAATTACAATACCTTACCGTAGTAATGCCAAAGGTACACCATTAATTGTTCCATCCGGTTACCCGTTCGGTTAAATTATAATTCCATTATACTACCTCTGATTTCAAAGTGGTGATGGGGTAGCATAGTAGTTAGTGTGTTCGCTCGTCACGCCTAAGAACGGGGTTCGATTCCCAGGTTGGGTACAATGTGTTAAGCCAATTTCTGGTGTCCCCTGTCTTGATATTACTGGAATATTGCTAAAAGCGGCGTAAAACTAAACACACTCCAACTAATCATTGCATTTGACTACTTTCTAAATCCCGCAGTAAGAAATTCAAGTGGAATTTCACAATGATAGTATTTCCACAGGCAGTTTGAGGAATATTTCACATATGAGTGAGTGAGTAAGTTTAAATTTTATATCGCATCGGCAATACGACAGCCATATAGCGATGAAAACAGGGTAATCAATTTAAAATATCTGTCGACAAAAGACAGTAAAACTAACTAGACTATCACAGATATCTAAAACTAGTAATTAAATCTAAAATACTACAACTATAAAGGACGATACAATATAAAAACAGGCTATCGATTGCCAACAACTGAAAGTAGATCACCAAGTCACCATTTGCAGATGTTGAGGGATTTCTGGCTGAGTCTGGAGTCGATTGAGTGGTTATAAAATTTGGATCTACACTGCCAGATGGCAGCCCTAGGGAAATGAACAGTGTGTGTGTGTGTGTGTGTGTGTGTGTGTGTGTGTGTGTGTGTGTGTGTGTGTGTGTGTAGGGGGGGGGGGCTGTTTCGTTTATGAACCAACGTTTTGTTCACAAGAGCGAGGTACGAAGTATGCTTTTATATTGCATTTAGCAATATGCCGGCAATATCAAAAATGGACGGCGGGAAACACCTAAAATCTGCTTCACACAGAGTGAGTGAATATGGTTTTGTGCGGCTTTTAGCAATATTCTAGCTTCTCATGTCGGGAATTGAATCAAATAGACTCCCCACTGATTGCCTCTCCCCCGCCCTCCCTTCCCATTATGAATTTCTAGTCTCTTAACCAGCAGAAGTGTGTATGAAAAGTGTATAATTCTCAACAGCTTCCTATAACAGTGAGAAAGATAAACAGACAGACCAACAGACATTTTATTCAGTATAAAGGCCAAAGGCCCATATTTAATAAAATTGCTAAGTTGAAACAAGCGCACATAAAAGGTTACAGGTTTATACTTTGTCAATTGCAGCTCTGGTCTAAACATTTTTAAAAATTAAAAACATTTATGATAATATTTCTATCTTTACTGTTAAGGATGTGTATTAAGTTTTGTTTGCTGACAGTATTATTTAAATGGAATAATAAACATATTTCTAGCATCATTATATAATCTAAAATCAAAGAGAACATGCATTTCATCTTCAATACAGTTGATATTATCTAGTTTACATTAAAAACAGAATCTGTCATAGCTTCCTATTATGTGAGAGGAAAGGTGGTGATCATGGAAGTTGTTCTCAGAGTTGTCCTCTCAGCTCAGCCAGTACCTGCAGACCAAGGATACAATTATCAGATTATCATGGTCAGTTAATCAGCATTGTCATTACTAATGAAGACAAAAGCATAACATGTAATCAAATTCTACAAACAAAATTTAATAGGAAAAAGCCAAGGTTTTTGTTATAATTGTATTTTCATGTCTGGTATGTTCATTTCAAGAAACGTTTAGGTTTGTTTTTGTTAGTTTTATAATAACAAATTAACATTTTTATGCAGAGCATATTTTTCTTGTAATTTTTATATATAAATTTATATTTTAGTTTGTGTAGCAACTAGTTGCATGTTCCATAATTTGTCCATTCCATGAAGTTGTCCATTTCGCCTACTTCATGATTTTGTTATTACCGGTACCGGAAATACGTCACTGTACCTATATGTAAACTGAGTTCACGAGAGCTCGCACTTCTTCTAGCAGGAGAAATCAAAAAAGGGTTCAGCTACCTTTGACCCCAGAGGACACCCATGCTGACCCCCAAACCAGCCAAGCAGAACCTCGGTTCAAAGGAACCGACCTGAGACAGAGACTGCAGAACATGGGGGTCCAGATTCCCCAAATTCCGTAGAATCGGTGCACAATGTTGCAACTATTTGAAGAAAATTCTCGTCTCAAGTCCGTTGTCATCACACCTTCAAGGCGAGTGAGACAACACCAATGGTTATCGAGGGTCCCGTCTAGTACTGTGACGTCATCAGATACTTACAGTCCTTCGTCCGATGGGCAACAGCAGCCTACCTGCCATTAGGCACTTTAGGCGCGTGTCTACACCTAATTATTTCGGTAATTAAGAGGAAAATAAAGTATCCGTCCCAGAGTCCCATGCACCACCATAATTAGATCGAGAAACATTCACTTACATCGAAACGGCAAGATTGTCATTTGTTCAAATTATGTATATTATATATCAAGTAACCAGGACCTATCGATCGTTCAAGCATCAAATATGTATTCACAACTCTCCATGCAACAATTGGCTTCAGCTGATCTTACTAGCACTAGTCTACAGATTTTTCTATATGCATATAAATTGATACTGACTTCTGTTAACCCCACACACAGCCCCAAGAAAATACATGGAAAGTAGGATTTCCTTATTTGGATAAATAGGAAATCAGCTGATACATAATATTTTATGGCCAAATAGAATAACGACTTTTGTGAAAGAGATATTTTGTCATTGTTTTAATATGCTATAAAATTTTCGTTAGAATACTAAATTTATAAGTTCAATTACAGTAACTTCCCCATCGAAGTGTATTTCTATGAAAAGAATGTACACGTCCAGTTGTGCCTAAACTCTATTTCTTTCCTGGGTACGCCCCTGGGCAGTACCACTACGACAGGATGGCTCGTAATTCATCTAGACAGCTTGCATCGGAACAGCCAGCTTTTGCCGCGGACGACGCAGCTTCGAGGGTGCAGCAAAATCTCAAGAGTACGTGATACAAAATACAGAGGAACCCATTGCGCATGAGCAGTTTCAGAGTTCCTACTGCCGAACCGGTAAGTGTCGTTGTTGACTAAAGGAGGGAAGTCGCCGACCTGAGACGTATTGTCCGTGACACGACTGTACCTCAGATTTCCCCACACATGGACCTCATATTATCAAGAAAATCAAAGAAAGAAAATAAGTGAACTTAGCTATTCTGTTACTCCCTAATCAGGAACTAGGGGAGCCCATTTCGTGGACATCAATGGCAGCGCAATATTCCTCAGAGATGACACTCGAACAAGTCGTTCTCTCAAAATATATGACTTCTTGGAGGCGTTCGACATTTACAAGAGGATTTTCTGTGGTGATGACGTTAAAGTGCGGCAAATGGACCTTCACCAACAGACGTGCATCACCTTGTCAAAATATTAGGGTTGGTCAGCCCACTATGATTACCACAAACTCTTTGTGGGCAGAGTGGCTGTAGGGTGAGCAGAACAGGGCGTGCCTATTAACTGGGGAATCAGAGATGTTAACTTTTGGACCCTCGTCACATCCGGAAATAGAGCGAGGTCGTGTGACAAGTGACTTAGTGCCACTCATGCAACTGAGATGTGCCCTCAACCTGTCGAAGCAGGTTCAAAAGCTAGAGTTACCCCCTAGAACTTGGACAAAACAGAACAAAAGCTATAGATGTCAAAGGAAGGGATAGGTTGCGATTTGACAATGCTGAAATAAGTAAAAAAATCAACAAAGAGGATGTAGATCTGTCAACTGCATTTATTACCACTTGTGCCTTCAGTGCAGAAACACCAGACACGGTCTACGTCAGTGTAGATATAAGAAAGCTGAATGACCCGTCAATTTACAGACAGTCCTTCCAGCTATTCTTACTCCATCACCTTCCAATGTGGCATCATTAGAAGACCTTCTGTTACAACCTTCCGTATCGTATATCCATGTCGTCCATCCGTTCGTGTTTTCATCCTAAAAAACAACCATGGCCTTCTACCTCTCACGATTGTAAGAACAATCTTAGTGCTCGAACTCAGCCTCATGTTGGAGCGGTACTTGCCAAGAGAGAAGTCGAGCAGGGGTATGTCATCGGACCCATTGTCCACTTTTCATACTTATCATGTCAGCCCTCTAGGACTGGCTACAGGTAAATACATGTACAATAACAAGGAACGCCTGATTCTCGATCTATCTGTCCCGCATTCAGTCTACAACCACACCAAGCATCATCGAGTTCACGGACAAGGACGCCTGGTCCAAGCTATTTCCAGGTTTATGGAATCGGGAAAAGGGGCGTAGATGTGTAAAGTGTACATCAATGGCTTCAAACAAATTCCCCAAGCTCAGGCTGCACAGCTAGCTTTGAATGGAACGGTTCATATTTCTTTTATACTTGACTTGCCTTCGGATGCAGATCCAGTTCCGTCATCTTTGACACACTCTCACAAGCCATCAGCTGGATTTTACTCCACAAGCGCCAGATGGAACGCTCCAGCCCAGACAGCTCCAGCGTGATGTGAGCCTAAATCACAATCTCCAGCTATTGTGGTCTGCAACCGTAAGTCCCAAGACAAGAGCCACTTATGCTACCAGATTCCCGCGATACTTGGGATTCATGTTGCGGTTTCACCTCTGTTCTACATTCAACAACCCAACTAGCATTCATGAGAATATCTAGTATGGCCAATACGACATGACATCGTCGCATGATGTGATCTTCGAATCTGGACTGACAACCCAAGTAGGTGTAACCAATATAGGGTTTTATTGCATATATTTTATTTATACCTACTTGGGTGTCCCACTTCTTCTGCATCAGATCACGGATGTATGATATCCCAACACGAGCTGAATTCGACGTTCTGGTGATTTCGACGATTTCATTGCTCGCGCTATATCGGGTGAGTACGTGTGCGATCGAAGTGCACAAACAGTTTCACTGGTAGAGCGGGTGCCCAGTCTCTGTCGTGAGAAGTTTTATTGACAATGGAAATCGGGAAGTAAAGTTATATAAAAAGCAAACAAACATCAATAGTATTTACCCGAGATCGTTAATACCACTTCAGATGCAAAATCAGTTGCCTTTATAACAAAATATAGCAAGCGAAAATTCAGTAAGATCAGTCGTCTGCTGGTGACAGGCAATATATAAATAGGAAGCCACGTGATCACAACACTCCCCGGGAGTGCGGAGCAAAAAGTATGGCTAATCGTCGAAAAGCCATACAAAATTCCCTGATGTTACGAGCGGCCACAGTTTCGCCGATACGATGTCATCAACGCTATTTTTGTACGAAACACTTGATATTTTTGTGTGAAATAGATGAATATATCCTTTATCACTCCAGGTTAGTAAAATAAAAACTTTAAATGATATTACTGATAAAAATTACATTTTTGTCTTACATCGTCGAAAACCCCTGACAACGGGATATAATAATAGCTTTGTAATCAGAGTATGGAATCACAAGTAGTGTCACAGATTTGTTGAGTGCTGTCTGAGCAGCAAAATCGGCCATTGTGTTACCAGAAATGCCAACATGGCTGGGTAACCAACAGAGGACGATGTCGTATTGGCAAGTTGCATGGTCATTGTATAATTCAATAATTTCAATTGTTTTAATAGCCTGAAGGCACAAAAGAGATTCAGAAAAGATTATATGTTGTTTATATTTAGGGTGTTTTAAATATATACTGAAAGGCAAAAGAAACGTGGTAATATTGGAAATGACATTTAAGTGTTAATGGAGTATTTGAACCTATTTTTTTAAATATACACCAGAAGTCAAGTTTGAGGAAAACATTAATCGTGGTCGTATAGCCTGTTTTTTCAATAAAGTATTGTTTGAGATAGCGGTTAGAAATGTTTTTGTTAGTGGAAAGGGAAGAGTTCGCACAAACACAACATTGAAATCGAGATGCACGTGCATCATGCATGCATCCAGGCATAAATTGCCGGCTTGAATGGCAACCGTTCACTTGTTTCCTGAACACAGCAACCATGGCTAGGTTATGCATGATGCACGTGCATCTCGATTTCAATGTTGTGTTTGTGCTAACAACACTACGAAATATGTACTTACGTTCTGTGCATGACGCTCCCGTATATCCGGTCCCGCATGTACACCTTCCTGGGGACGAGCATGTTGCACCATTAGCACACAGGGGGTAACAGATTGCTGAAAGAACACAGAGTACACACAAATACATATCGGACCACCAGCAGAATGCATTTTTTTTAAAGAAACAAAGAAGAAATTAAAATATTTTCTTTATATTCAATTATTCTTTACAAAATACCATAACAATCCATCTCATGTTTGTCTACAATTGTTCTGAAATGACAACAGTAAGTGAGTGAGTTAATATTTATTTTCACATCGCAATATTTCAGCCATATCGTGACTAGAACAATTAATGATTATATCATATATCAATAAAATTAGAAAATAACACCTGTTGACGAAGAACAGTAAAACCAACTAGTGTATCACAGATATCCATTTAAAACTATTGATGAAATCTAAAACATGTTAACTAGAAATGACAAGACAATGTAAAACAGGCAATAGATTGCCACCAACTGAAGGTAGATCACCATACTAGGGACGGAAACGACAACAGAGCAGTGGACATCCATCATATGAATTTATCTTTGGCTTCAACACAAAAGTAAAAAGTGATAGATTTTGTAACAGTAATCACGTCTGTTGCAGTTTTGGTTTCCACGGTAGTCGATCCATCCGGCACAGCACTTATAACGCCGGGTATAGACGGGTACGGTTACAGATCCATAGGCACAACACCTGAAACAGAAATAGTTTTCATCTTGTCAATAATTTAATTACGAGATTGTAGAACTACCATCGGGAGTGTTTTCTACTGACGTTTTCGAGTCAATGAATGTTTGAGGTCAGCCAACATGACTAGACTTTTTCATAAATTTCTTAAAATTCTCTACTGGATGCATGGACGGATGCAACACCAAAACGTATCATAACAGATACAGTTATTCAATGCTATAAACCAATCCGATAACATTATCAGGTTAGCGTAAAAACTAATTTCCGATGGACAATTTAAATCAGAAACACTAATAACTGAACTGTTAATGGTCATATGTACAAGGGTCACAGGAATTATAAAGACAGACCAAAGTCTTAATTTCGGTGCATTTGCACAATCAGAAACAAATCAGATAAACTCACCTCCACCACCAACAACGTGCTATACATTGTCCTCTCCGTGTTTCATAGTTAACCGCGTTATAAGGACAGTAGTGTCTGAAACATACAATATACATTAGAGAAAACAAATCTAGCCCTTGGGCAAAGTGTGTTTTCTTTAAAAACCGACACAATCTTAAACATTAAATCAATTACAACAACTATTGGACATGTTCAAATTACTAACTGGTACGTCTTGACCAACACGTGGAAGAGGTAAAAACTACTACTGTTCCAAGACAAGATATTACAAAGCCATTTGATCCTAGTTATGTGGGCTATCAGATTCAGTAGTTGTTGAATGCAGGGTTTTCAAGTCAGGGCCAGCATGAACGCAGTTCGCTCTCAAGATCGTCAGGCATGGATGGTATTAAATCCCGGACTCGTTCATATACTCCTCATGTTGCCAGTGGAAGATTCAGTAAGGTTAGGTTTCCTCAGGACATGAATTCATCTGAGGGAAGGAGATACTTGGCTTTGCCTTTGCCGAATTCTAGAAAGCGGCGGTCGCAGCTGTATACGTCTGAGAGTGATATCGTTGGGGTAGTCGATAGAAGGGTTTCTAGGAGGGAAAAGCAGCTGATACATTTTGATGGCAAGTCTAGTGATTGGCATGACCAGATCGTACATTTTGAACAGAGAGCTTCGTGAAACGGTTGGACATATTCTGAGAGTGCTCAGCAGTTGACAATGAGTCTCAGGGACACAGCACAGAAGCTGTAATCTTACCTATGGTCAGTTGTCAGATTATCGGGTTATCAAATCAATGTGAACACAGAGGTTCAATCCTTGAGAATGTTCAGTTGCGTATATGTTTGAGTTTAGAAATAGACAGGGGAAAGATGAAACAACGACTGACTATGGGTACCAGCTGAGGAGATTAGCATTATTGGCTTTAGAGATGCAGGTCAAAGATCAGTTTGTGTCAGGACTGTCACGTTTTTTAAAATGACCAGACTCGTCCTATTGCATGACCTTTCTGTGGATTAAAAGACCCGTGACGCAGTGTTTGGGTGAATACAGATGGCCGTGAGAAAGATGGCCGCTATACCACTAGTGAACCAGCAGTCATATTCAGCGCAGCTCGGATTTCGAACCCCTAATTTGTGAATCCCAGTGTATTGTCACCCGTTTCCTCCTGGATTTACAGAAACACCCTCTACGCCGCTGAGTTGTTACCAGTAAAGAGACAACTCATGTGGAAAATTCGATGCATTTCAAACACAGCATTATGCTCAAGAAAGACGTACAACTCTTTTCTGTAAAGTATTCCTTTACATACAATTAAATCTTTGGTGTCAGCTTCATGGAAAAATGTGATTGTAATGAAAGGGCAAAATCCACCTCAGCTCACAGGCTTCTAGAATGAATATCCATGCATCCAGACTGACTTTATAACTCTCGACAGGGAAGTTGAATAGGACATTGTCGAACAAAGAAGTTAGTGTTCAGTTCTCAAGCCTATGCATGGGATAAAGATGACAATCTGCTCGTAGTATCATATTTTTCACCTGACTATCAAACCATACATGCTTTGACGGCAGTGGTCGCCATTACATGGATTCAATTCAATATGAAACTGTGTTGACAAAAATGAGTCTATACTAACTGTTATATAAGGCCAGTTGCATGTTATATAACTTTCAGCATTGTGATATAGATATGGCACAGACACAACATAATCATAGCGAGTTGGGGATTCGAAGACCCTATCATAGACATCTGGAAATTCAATGAATTTTACGATGTACACTGAACACTACCCATGAAGATCCGGGTTAGAATCGGTCTTCAGCATCCGATGCTTGTCGTAAGAGCAATCACCAAACCTGTTATAACCAACAGTATAATTATGGGAATGTATTCACGGGAATGATATTGATTCCAGGGTTGTGGCCCATGCTTGTCCTTAGAGGCGAGTTAGACTGTCAGGTTTCTTCACTTTGATGACACATGCCATCGTATCCCAACTGCTTAGATCGTGCTCATGATGTTGATCACTGGATTGTCTAGTCCAGACTCGATTATTTACAGACCGCCTCCCCACGGTCCCTGGTATGGTGATCTACCTTCAGTTATTGGCGATTTATAGCTCATTTTTATACTGTATTGTTTTCCCCTATAGTTAAAACGTTTTAGATTTAATTACTAGTTTTACATACATATCTGTGATATTCTAGTTGTTTTACTGTCCTTCGTCGGCAGGTTTTTGTTTAATATACATATATTTCATTTCAATATCAGATGTTCTCGTAACGATATGGCTGAAATATTGCCGATGTGACGTTAAATATTTACTCACTCACTCACTCACTACAGACCGCCGCCCTAGAGCTGAATTATTGGCTGAGTGTGGCGTTAAACAACAAACAGACACACGAATTGCAACATCTTAGATTACTGATCTTAATTTTCGTTGACGTTGACCATGTTCAAAATAACTTGATATAATAACTTCACAATTCAACTCTATATGATTATGTAAACAATAGTCTAAACCCCAACATAACAATTACAAAGCAAACATCAATGGAAACAGATACATGTTTGACAGCTGTGTGGTTTGTTCATTTTATCTGTTACCAGCTGCACTTCTTTCCACCATTAGTTTAAAGCAACAAATCTCTCCTATTTGTTACATCAAAATTACATCCCCAAGATTGTTTGAGAAGGGGAATGACGTCAACGTTCAAAGGGTAAACTTTGTGTCTTTACTGTTGTTGCTGTTGATGAACTGTTAGTTCATGTCTATTAATGTATGCGTCATTCCTTCATTCAGTCAAAGTCAAAGGGTCTTTTTGCACAGATCAATTTACCGTGATGTGCCAATAGAGACATTGGAATGATGCCATTTTGGTGTCAAAGTATTTTTTTTATGAAGCAAATTTTCATGGTGACAAACTGGAGGTTCTCCAGTACGTCGAAAATTATTTCCTTGCGGATTATGTTCAATCTTGTATTAGCCATTTCTGAAACCATCTTGTGCCTCATTTGGTATTTTTGTCCAATGTACTAATCTCTTGATATTGCTAATATTGACTCTTTCAGTGGATCGGTATAATAATACCAATTGACCAATCCTGAGGATACTTCAAGTAATGGAACCAGCTACTGAAATATGATCCAAGTTGCTGTCATGCAGTCATTTCTCAGCCTCTTTTCTCCTATTTATTAATATCTTAGCTAGTAGGCCCGTTAACCTGGGTTGATATCGGATTGGCTGTGTTGACATTGATCAACTGTCCCAGACTCCATGACACGTGATGTTTACTCATTGTCAGGAAAGTATGTAAAACAGGTCGACTGAAGAAAGACACATGCATATGTAAATGAGCCCTTAAGTGTTAGAAATGACTCACACGATGGATTTTTCACAGTATGTGTCCCCAGTACCCTATATCCGTCCCTATGGGTGATGAGTGAGTTTATATATAAACAATTGATATAATACAAAAATGAAAACATTGTGAAGAGTTAAACCTGTCGACGATGGACAGTATCACAGATATGAACATAAAACTAGCATGTAAAATTAAAACAGTGTAATTAAAGAAGACAATACAATATATAACACGGGCTATAGATCGCCAACATCTGAAAGTAGATCACCATTCTAGGAACCATGGGGACTTACATTACATTACATTACTACCTGCATGGAGCCTAGCTGGATTTACATCATCCTTCAGCCGCTGTTGATTGTAGGATAATTTAGCCGAAATTTAAAATAACAAAAATACTACGTTTAAAAACTTGGTACGTGAACATTTTACTTTGAAAGTTTTGGGGACCCGACCCTATGGTCGGCAGAGGATTTTTCGTCGCAATTGACAGATTCTGGCTCCTATCGCAGTACCATTCCTGCAAGCTATGAATGGCTTTTATGGTCGACCCGCCGTCCTGCAAGGCGACAACGCTAGGCCTCATGGGCCAAGATTGACACGGAATTCCTTAAGCAGCAGGATGTAGAGCGGATGGAGTGGCTAACATGCTCGCCAGACCTCAACCCATGTTGACGTGTTATATATCATTTGACCTTTCATTAATGACGCCTAGCATATTTCAGCAAGGCAGTACATAAGAAAGGTGATTTCTATCAGCAAATGACAAAGACTCAAGTCCACATTTAAATCTCATATCTTGTGTTGCCCTCCTTGACGTTCACACAGTATTTAATGGACCAATAATATCGTCCCCTCAAGTCTACTCAAAGTCTCACTGCAGACAAGGGAGTACTGTTGCATATATAGCCTATAAACAGTTTGAGGGAGCTACTTGTTTAGATAAGGCTATGAGTCAGTGTATGTCATTAACAATCGTCAAGATTCAATGCTGGGACAGTAACACCAACAATACTTTTAAACACTGCGACAGTCCTGGTCCATGCATGCTCATTTGTGTCGTAGATTGTTTTAAATAAAGCAGCGCTAGCACTGTCGATAAATCAGAGTTTCTTTGAGATCCCGAAAAGTATTTTTGGTCGTGTAATTGCTTTGTATTGAATGTAAATACTCAGTGTAAGAGTACTTGGGTGTAATATGTATGCAGCTTTACTTTGACACTCCAGCAGGAAATGATTTATCATAAACCCTTGCCAAACACAGATTGGATTGAAAGACGTCAGTCCTCTACTTCTTTTACAAACAAAGCATAATCGTTATCGTCGCCAGTGACTGAACAGTTTTGTAAATCCAGCTTGTAGCAAAAGCACTGTTAGTCCCCACTGTCCCTAGTATAGTTTTAACCTTCAGTTACTGGCGATCAATAGCCCATTTTCATATTGTTCTCTATAGTGATATCTTTTAATGACCACCTGCTAGTTTTAAAAGTTCAAATGTGATAGTCTAGTTATTGACAGATATTTAGACTGTCTCAGTTTACTTTTAATCTGGAACTCTTATAGTCATGATATGGCTGAATTACTGCCAATGTGACTTTAAAGTTTCACTTTTTTAGGCTTGTTTATACGGCCAAAATATACACATGTGCAAATTTGCATACATTTCATACGGACTTTAAGTACTTTAAGCAAAGTGGTAATACATCTTGATCATAGTTCATTTCTGCCCAAGCAAATGATGTAGTAAGACGTGAGATATCAAGAAGGCATTTCCCATATTGCAACGCTCAGAAAAAACGGTATTCACTGCCCAAATCAAACACCAGCTCAATTACGCAGATCTATAAGGCAATGTTAACCGTGGGTGCATCTAGACAGTTATAAACTTCCTAAGCTTGCTACCCTGGAAAACTGGTAAGGTAAAATTTGAATGTGTTGTAAAGGTGAAGCAGGACGTCTAAAACAACACCCACGAATATATTGTCACATGAAGACGCATATGTTTAAACCTCCACCAATAACAACACAACTATCTTCTCATCAGGAGTCAGATACCAAAATTGCTATGATTTAGTTGTCAGTCACATAATGCTGCTAATACATTATCTTTAAAAAGGAATGGAACGAACATAGCTTTATAATTTTAATAACTAAATCATCTCAGAAACCCGAAATCACCCAACAATATGATTAACTATACCTATGATTCTTGAGAGGCATTTAGAAGTCGGTGAATATATAAGACGAGTATATGGATGACAACTTCTTGTTTATTGTATAACACGTTTCTGGGCTACTTCTTACCCCTTCTTCAGCTGAATCACGTTTCTAGGGCTACTTCTTACCCATTCTTCATGTGATTCAGTTATTGATTCAGGTGATTGTGTTATACAATTAACAAGAAGTTGTCATCCCATATACTCGTCTGATGCCTATATATAGTTTGGTCAACTTATCGTTCTCACACTATATTACAGCGTGCGCACACTATATTACACAGTGCGCACAATTTAGTATCTCGTGTGCACGATATATAAAAATAAAATTCTCCAATTCATGCCCCGACAGCGCTTCCGTATTTTCTCACAGTAAAGTACTTAGAAATCTCCAAAATTGAGGCTTACGGCAGCTTTGTGAAACTGTGCCATGCGACGGAGCACATAGTGGACGCTTTTTTGTGCCATGCATTAACATTTTCTTCCCAAATCATTTTGATAACACAAGATTAAGAAGGGCACCTAGAAGTGCTTTGGGTGGTTATGTCACTACACTTCATATTAAAATGAGGACGTACATGCCTAATCATCAACTCATCTATCCTCAGTATGAGGAAGATACCCAAATTAAATGATTTTATAGGTGCCAGTCACATATTGTTGTGTATACGTTATCTACGAAACTACAAGTATAAACATATTTGTTAAGTTTATAGTAACTAAAATTCCTCAGAAAAAAAACGAAATCAAAGCAACAATGATGAAATATTTCTTACCCACTCCATTGGATCGAAGGCTGGACCCACAAAGCAAGGACGAAGATCAACAACGACACAGCTGAAGCCATTCTGGACGATTGTGCACTCACACGCAGAGACGCGCTGTGCTATAAAGATTCATCAAGGAAGTAACATACAAAGCAAACGTATGCAGTCACGTGGCTCTGCGTTGAAGCACTGCAGTCTGAAAAACCTGAACTCGTTGTATTCATTGCATCCCTTAAAGAGACATATCGTTCAAGTTATCCCTTTCTTTGTGTACATTTCGACAGTAATATACGATGTAAATGTTATTTGTTTTCAGATCCCTCACCTTCCGAACTAACAAAGTTTCTCTTCAGTCATAATCGTCGCTGAAAGAAACAGTTAAGAACAACGAGGTATCACTGTTCAAACCAAACCAAGTGAATTGGTACATCTTCAATGTTGTGAATGGATCTTGAGACCTCATTAAGACTGTTCCAAATTGCTATTCAGTAAACTCATTCAGTTGAATTATATTATAACTGTTCTGTAAAGGCGCGCAAATATATATGCCGCGTTGGTATTTCACAGACCAAATTGTTTTAGATCTTTAGTACCGGTTGTATAAGAGGGCTGTTTTCGATATTTCAAGAGGTGAATATATATGTTGCGAACAAAGAATATCTGACGGATATTCATGCAAAATGAATAGCAAATATAAATTCCCCATGCCTGCAAACCGACTTTGTAATCTTTGTAATCAAGCTTATGTGACGAACTCCATTTTGTACTAATATGTCCATCACTTATTGAACAACAAAAAAACTTTTCACCAAAATATTTCTGTGTGAATCCCTCAATCTGTAAGAGTATTTCTCTCAGGAAATGTGACTATCGACCACTCATCCTCAAGTGATCCAAATATATAAAACACTGTTTGTGCCTCTTCAAATGATATCATGTGGAGATATATATATATATATATATATATATATATACATACATATATATATATATATATATATACACACAGACCTGTATGTTCTCTATATCACTTTTTGTGCCTTTGAGAATAAAATTCTGTTCTGTTCTGACATCTTAAGTGACTTTTGCGGGTCAATACAGTACGACCAAAAGAAATGCAAACACTGAACCGCATTTAAGCGTGGCAGCCAAGCACGCCAACATAACCTGAAATGACCGTGCAAAATTACTTTTTGGGCCATGAAAACAATGCGTTTCATTTGTCTCTCATCACAATTGTGAAAAGTGAAAACATGCTATAAATTACATAAGTTGAACGTAACAACGCCATGGCTTGTCACCAATACCAGTCCTTGTCTCTGACAGCTTCAATCTACATACTTTGTGTGAAGCTATGCCAGCCAGTTCCAACATATTCAGAAACATCACCAGTGGTTACCGTTTGATCTTTCGTTTTGTGGTGAAGCAATGTGCCATTTGATCCATTTTGTCTACGGCGTCCTTTGTATTGTTGTAATAGAGGATGAATTCTGGCTTCTTCTTTGGGGGATGGCCAACATCAGGTGTATTATGCATTGTGCTCAACAGAACCACAGTTTTGTTTTTCTTGTATTGACAGCTGACAATTGTGGTCTTGCCCTTGAATCCAAAGATTGATGTGTTGACATCTCCTTTCTCTGTTTGAAACTGCAGGCAAGAAGCGCTTATTTTGACGGACTGTGCTAGTCTAAGACTGCAGGCAGTGAAGAAGTTGTCCGCAGTTATATTTCGGTTCGACACAAAGAATGGACGGCACAGATTCAGCGTCATCTGTTTACCCAATCCAACCTGGACGGTTCGACCCTGTTTCCGAAGAAATGGAATTCCTCTGATGCCCTCGCTGTTGTCAGAATCTTGAATCAAGAAAATCTGGATGCACGAACATCGACCATGGAGCTGTACCAGCTGCTCGTCTACAGTGAGGTTTTCACCCGGAACATAATGTTTCCTCAGAGCATTTTCAAACTCATCCCAGACATCTCTGATCGGTGGCAAGTTGTCTTTTGCGCGTCCGAAACTTCTTGCTTCCTTGTCATCAAACCTCAATGTATTCATCAGAGACTTGAATCTGTTTTGAGACATGGTACCTCTCACAATAGGTACTCCATACTTTTTTTCCCCATAAAACATTAGTGTCCAACATGTTTTGTTTCAGATGTCCACATGTCAGTAGAATTCCGCAAAATTGATTACTCTTTGGATTCGACCATAGATGATATTTCGTTGAGGAGTACCACTAGATTCAGGAGTAGTGTTCGACCATCTTCCTCCATCTTTTCCAAGATAAAATTCTTGGTCTTATGAATGAGACGAATGCATTGAATCTGCAGATTCAGAATCGGAAGAGTCCAAAGGAACAAATTCACTATCGGAAGAACTGTCGTCAGAAAGGAAAATATCACTTTCCTCAACGTCACTTTTACGTGATCTTCCCGTCTTGTTCATTGTGAGTGAGTTTAGTTTTACGCCGCACTGAGCAATATTCCAGCTGTATGGCGGTGGTCTGTAAATAATCGAGACCAGACAATCCAGTGATCAACAGCATGAGCATCGATCTGCGCAATTGGGAACCAATGACAACTCAGCGAGCCTGACCACCCGATCCCGTTAGTCGCCTCTTACGACAAGCATGGGTTACTGAAGATCAATATTCTAACCCGGGCCTTTACGGGTCTGTTCATTGTGAAGTGCTACTCACGCAATTACATCATCTGGCACATGGACCGTTTCCAGTCTCCAGTCCGTAGTTAGATAAAATTTACACTGTTATTAAAAACGTTTTTGCTAAATAACCTTTTACGTCTACTGCCAATAGTTTGGAAGAATTGAAGATTTTGACCTTTCAAAGAAATACGTGAACCGAAACTAACGTGCTTCTAATATTAAAGTTGTTTGTACACATGAAAACACCTAGGTGGGCCTCCAAAGGGTATATATTTGAGCAAAACAAATGTTGGTTGTCTTTTTAGAAAGTTTACATCCATTTTAGATAAACAGTGATGTTTGCTTCACGAAGGCGTGGCTAAAATTGCAAAGAGCCAATCGGAGAGTTGCTGTCGAAGGCAGCCCAAAACAGTGGTGTAACTATACAATACACCAAAGCTGAGATCAAAAGGGACCGCAGTCGGGGCATGGTACAAACATACCTACACAGTTACTATCTTTTCTTTAAACCCATTATAACAGCCTTGGCCTACTTCTCAACCTTTTGTTATTTATCATGTTTATGTATGCAAGTTTATATACAATTTGGGTAATGTTGTATCGCTTTTCTTGTTGCTCATGAGCCTGAACAGTAATGAATAGGATCGCAACAATAGTCCCGGAAGTGCAGTGCTATTTATCTGTAATGTTCAATTAACAAAGTCGAGGTCACCCAGCCCCATTATACGGACGCACAACAAACTTAGTTCAACACCAAAGGGAAGAACAACGCATATCTTGTAGACTCTCACCCTCCAGAAATTCTTGTCGCTTTGAAGCAAGCCATAGAATGTCCAAGTTACTAAGAAGAAACAAGGTTTACCCCACTGCTTGACCCAAACAGTCCACGTCTAAAATAAGAGGACGTAGGTCACAAGTATCCAGATTGAGATGAACAGTATTAATTGCATGAAATGATGCACATTTTTTAATTTCATCTCCTCAATCAGATGTGTGTTATAGCCAAGAGGGAAACATAAAGAAACAAAGGGGTAGGGTTCAAAGCACCAGCTTGAACATGGACATTGGAGTGGTATAACCTTTTGAGTTACATAGTGTCACTGAAATACTACTATATTACGGACAAGTGAGCAGATATATATTTCCTTTGGATGAACATTATATTTACTATAACTGATATAACAATATATGTGCTTTCAGTCATCGGAGGAAACAGCAAAGAGGGACAATGGCGAGTGACTTAATGCAACAACCATTATCTGTCAACTCTGATCCGCACTTTGTAAAAGCAAACTAAACTAACTGAGCCGCTGTGCTTACAAACTGCATGACTATTAATCCCCTGGTCTAATGGAGGAAGCACTGATGTTCCACATCACCAAGATATGCAGTGTGGATGATACGGTCTTGTGTATCATGAAAGGATCAAAAGCTAAATTATACACCACTGAAGTATATGCAAACAAAGTACAAAATACATGCTTTGATCGGATTTGCTTATGTTTCCAGACATTTCCAAACTTGAGTCTGTATTCACAGAGCAATTAACAAAACGTAAGACTTATTAATACTCATTTAACACAAAATGAAGACCAATTCAAAGCGTGGTTGCTTAAGGACTTAATGGCTTTCAATAAATGAACGATGATTTTTTTTCAAAAGGTGATTTGTAAAGGCAAAGGCAAGGGGAATAATTCATATTTCAAACTTGTATAGCTTCTATAACATGAACACAATCGTTATCACCCTGTTGATATCCTTTGTGAACTGCAAACCAGGAAGTATGTTTGCATACGAGTATTTACAAGTCTTACGTTTTGTGAATTGCACTGTGAATACAGACTCTTCCTTGTTTATCTTTAAATGAATCATATACACGAATGACAGCGACGCGAAAGCAACTTGAATATTCGTTTGCCAATTCCTGACGCTGAAGACACAAATAGGCATGTTAAGCGTTGACCAACCAGCGTAAAAGGGAATATGTACAAGGAAGTTGTACTGTGCTGGTTTAGGGCTATAAAATCATTGCCTTTTTACGACTGAAAAATGTTGTTCCATGTAGAGTGATCGCCACTAACATGTACTACCCGGGTAAGTAATCACAAAGCAAAACAGAACTAGAATGAACTAGACTTTTGAATGGCCATGGTTAAGTGATTACGAATGGCTTGTGTACAGTCCCACTTTAGAGGGAGGACTTTGCAAATATTGCTTTCTCTTTCCACCAAAAGATACACGTGTAGAGAGTGGTATTCTAGTTCAAACTCCCTTCAAAACATTTTCAAAAGCTAAAGGCAAAACTGGTGTTCTTACATGTTATGAACAGTTTAAATAGCATAGGGCTGCAGTTTTGAATTAAAAACGAGTGCATGAGAGTCCAGATACATGTCTCCAGTACTCAGTTTCCCCAAAACCCCAAAAACAAATTGATGTTGATCTAGAATCTATGGTAGACATTAATTATTCTGACAAGCTTGGGAAAATTGAGAAAGAGATGAAAACCTGGGAATCAAGACTGCTAACACCCATACTAAGAAATCATGACACCTAATGTTGAAATCATTATTACTGTCAAAATTAAATCAAATCTTCTCATCTATACCAAGCTCACCACATTACATGATTCAATGTTTTCAGACGAAATGCTTAATGTCGTTTTGGAAGGGCAAGAAGGATGAAATTAAAAGAAAGTTTGTTACCTCCACTGCTGAATATGGTTTCAATATTGCAATAGTAAAACCCATTACAAAATCCCTAAAACTTGCATGGATTAAAAGACTGCTGTGTGACATTTCTACATGTGTAGACAATGGCTTGCTGATGGTGTTTATATTAACAAATGTATGTTACCATTATTTCATTTACATTCTGGAGGGATGTTGTGGAGGTAATATGCTGTCTTTGGAAGAACTGAGTTGTAAATATGATATAGATGTTGATTTTCTTACATGCCAAGGACTGAAAGGAGCAATCATTGAATATATAGTAAGCGTGGTGGTGGATGCGGGCTTATTCTCTGTGACACCATAAACTGTAAGACTGTTGAGCTGTTCAAGGCGGTCTCATTTGAATACTCTCCTTAAAGGTATCAGTCTACAATCAAGAAGTACTACTTCACGTTGTATTCAGACCCCCCAATCAAGCACTCATTGATTTTTCTTCTCCGAATTCGATGATATTTCGGATAAATGGTATATCATCTGACGGAAAGTTATTGTTTGTGGAGCCATTAATTTCCACATGGATATTGAGCTCGACAAAAACGCTCAACGTTTTCACTCTCTTTTATAGCGTAAGAGTCTCATCCAACATGTACTATCACCAACCCATAGAAATGGACATACATTGGGCCTTCTCATAACAAGATCCGATGAACTTCGACTATGGGACTTTAAATATGACCATTCCGTCAAGTCTGATCACTGTTGCATCATAGCGACTACAAGTGTTCCCAAACCACCAAACCCCAAGAAGACAGTGTTCTGTGGGAAGTGGAAAGACACTGATGTGACATCATTTGCTGAGGACATTCAAACAGTAAGCTCAGACATTGTTTCGGATGACGTTGCTGTTTCCGTGAACCGGTACAATGATAAACTTGGTGCACTTCTTGACAAACATGCGCCATCCGAGAAATCTCAGGTTACCATCCGACATCAGACATCATGGTACACGGATAAAATACGGACAGCCAAGTTAGAAATGGCAAATGAGACGCACTCAACTGACAATCCACAAACAGATGCATGCAGCTCAGCGTGATGTTATGAACCGACTTATTGAAGAGGCTAAACTTAGCCATTTTAAAACAGCAATTGCACATGCCACCAGTCCAAAAGAGGTAGTCAGTGTTTCTAACACCTTGTTCTTCAAGAGGAAGCAGAGTGCTCTCCCCTCTCATACATCACCAGACAAGCTAGCTGAGACCTTCTGTGCCTTCTCCAGTTCAAAGATTCAGGAGATTCGATCTGAACTGGAGGTACCAACAGCCAACATGTTGTCTACAAATGAGACATTAATGACTACCACCCAAACACGCTGTCATCCTTCTACCACACTACCGACTTGGAAAATTGAGAAGATTCTTAAACGAAGTTCAACAAAATCGCGCTCTTCTGATCCGATTCCCACTTGGCTGCTGAAACTGTGCGTCAATCATATCACACCAGTGCTCACAAGGACAATGTCAACTGGCTGCCAATTCCCCAAATCTCTCAAAGAAGCACTAGTCACACCTCTACTAAAGAAAGCGAGTCTGGATGCTGATATTTGACGGAACTACCGTCCAGTCTCTAACCTTCCGTTTCTCTCTAAGCTGGTTGAGCGAGTAGTCTCAGCTAGACTTCAGGACCACATGAAAGCCGACAACTTCATGAAGTCATGCAATCAGTATACAAGGGTTGACACAGCACTGAGTCGGCCCTGTTGCGCGTACAGAACGACCTTCTTACTGAAGTTGATACTAAGGCTGCTGTTGTGCTGGTCCTGCTGGACCTATCAGCAGCTTTTGATACTATTAACCATGGAATTCTCCTTGCCCTTCTTGAAAACGTCATTGGAATCAAAGGTAACGCTCTGGCATGGTTCAATGCGTACTTAACTGACGGGTGCCAAACAGTTGTCATCAATGGCTCAACATCAATAAGCATCACCTTAAATTTGGATGGATGGATGGATAATTGAAAGTTTGATAGGTGTTCGGGCAACTGGGCCCATTTACACCTTGCCCATCATAAAGGTTTGCTACGTTGATACATGTTTACAAAGTAGTAAAGCTGCCACAAGCTTTGATGTAAGCAAGAATGACATTCTGAACATCATTGCGAGTGATATTACTTGTACACAACAATCCAGTCAAGGAGAGGTCAAGATTAAGCGCTGTCAAAGATCCCACCATCGCCGTACGATGAGTTACATATTTTTTGACAATGCAGTAAAAAAATGAGCAACATCATCTAGCTGATTACACACTGTGCAGTTTGCAGGAATATCATTATTAATAATGTTTAGATATGCACCAAGACCACAATGCCCAAGACGAAGTCTGGTTAAAAGAACCTCTTCCCTACGATTGTTTCTAGATAATTTTGCTTTAGCTATATACGGCTCAATGCCATAAAGATGGCGTCCTTTTAAGGATGAGGTCCATCTCTGTTGCCATTTCGCTTGCGCATGGGTCTTACTGACTGTGCATAATTCTGCAGGAGAGGGCAATATTGTCTCATCCTGGTCTGAGACATCAAAAGCTAATGCAGCTTTTGCCAAATGATCAGCTTTTTCATTTCCAAAGATTCCAACATGAGCTGGTATCCATGAAAACTCAACATCTAACAGGTCTTTACTTAATTCATTAAAAAGATCAAGGATAATATTGATCAAGTCTTGTCTTGCTGAGGAGGCACCTGTCTGGATTGCTTGCAATGAACTGACAGAATCACTGAAAATGACCGCTGATACAGGTCTCAAAAAATGAATCCACCACAAAGCTTCAATGATTGCTGCAAGTTCAGCAGAGAATACAGATAAGTGATCAGCTAATCGTAGAGATATTTCTCTTTTATCAGTGGCTATGAAGATACCTGCACCAACACGACCGGACACTGAGCACTTAGATCCATCAGTGTAAATCTGCATTGCATTGATCCACTGTAAACTTCGGATATGTTCCTCGGCAAGAGCTTTAACAAGAGGCGCCGGATCAGATTTATTTGCATGTTCCAGAACGTCAAGATAAACTGATGGAAGGTCAAGCAACCATGGTGGCTCCTTTGGCAGAACACTAACATCAGCTATGGCAACATCACGTACATTGGAGTTCCTGAGGGATCAGTCCTAGGGCCCGTATTGTTCACAATCTATACTCTTCCTCTTGTAGAAATAGCCAGAAGACATGACCTATCCTTTTATTTGTATGCGGATGATACACAGTTGTATCTCGGCTTTAGGCCACTGGTGTCAACATCAGTGACGAATGCCTTTGATTGCATGTCATCATGCATACAGGATATCAAGCTATGGATGTCGACCCATTTTCTGAAACTCAATGATGACAAAACGGAACTCATGATCATCAGTTCCAGACAAATGCTCTCCAAGATGTCACACCACCCCTTCACATTGGAGAATTTTTTATCTGTTGAAGCCAGAAACTTGGGTTTCATCTTTCAGGCAACACTAGGGACCGAACATCATACGAATGCGGTATGCAAGGCTGCTTACTACCACCTGCAAAATATAAGTCAAATCAAGCGGTATGTTGGCATTGCGGCAACCAAGACACTTATCCATGCTTTTGTGACATCTCAGCTGGAATTCACTGCTGTATGGGTCGTACCACCTATGCCTGAGCAAACTTCAGAAGGTACAGAACTCAGCTGCAAGATAGATAAGTGGAACACGCAAACACGAGCATATTACGCCAATCTTATACGACCTTCACTGGCTTCCAATTCACCATTGGATTGTTTACAAATTACTGATGTTCGTGTTTAAAGCTCTTCACAGTCTAGACCCTCTGTATCTGGAACGGCTTTTAACCACTTACCAACCTCAGAGAGCGCTGCGGTCAGCTTCACTGCAACAACTAAATGTCCCAAAAACAAGAGCAACACTCTACGGTGACAGGACTTTTGCCAAAGCAGGAATGAACTGGAATGAACTCCCGCTAAATATCCAGCAAATCAATGACTGTGACATATTCAACTGAACTGAAGACCCTCCTGTTCAAAGGAGCCTATGACCTGCGCCTTTGAGCAAATTTTGGATTTAGGCGCACTACAAATATGAACTCTATTATATACAAAATAACCCAGAAAAATCACTACTAAACACGTGGAAAACTTACCTGCCTGCCCTATTTTACCCTTTAATATCTAAAAAATAGTTAGTAGTAAACATTTTTTATAAAAAACTTTGTCAATTAAATTTGGAAAGAAATATTACGTAGATACTTCCAACAGTACGAATGGGAAAATATAATTTTGATGGCAAATCGATGTACTCAAGGCGTTAATCTATAATGGTTTCAGTACAAGATAAGTCACAATATTTTGACAACTTATAATCAACTGCATAAGATTGGATACATTGATTCACCTGTGTGTTCGTTTTGTAAACTGGTGCATGAGCGTGTTATACATTTGTTATGTGATTGTACTCATTCAAGCAAAGTGTGGAAAGAGTTGGCTAAGTGGTTAGGAAAGTTGGCTGAAGGATACATTGATTTAACACCAGAAGTGTATTTTTGGTTTCAAGGGGAGAAATAATAATCCACTGAATGCTATCTGTCTAATGGTGAAACAAAATATCTACAATATGAGCAGAAAAAGGAAAAACATGTAAAGCATCCAAAAAGAAATACTAAGTTACTATCAGTCATGCATATGTATTGCTTTTACAAACAATAATCAGTCCAAATACATTTTCGCATTTTGGTCCTCTTTCGACACACTATTTTTAGATTTGTGAGCTCAAAAGTCAATTATAAACTTCAAAGAGTATAATGTAATTTAAAAATGACATGCCTTGCAGGTTATTAGATACAGTCATACCTGCACCGGCCGCATACTACATGAACAATACTGGAACAATCTGATGGGAAATAATGGGTAATGTAACATGGCTTATACCTTGCATGTCACCAAATGCTGTCAAACCTGCACTAGTCGTATTTCATATACAATATGAAATAATACTATGCATCTACGCGTATTATGTATATGTAAACATTTACTGAGAAATAGTGGGTAATGTAAACTTGACTTAGGCCCTATGGCTATAAGATATAGTCAAACCTGTAATAGCTGTGCTTCATATGAGCACAAATTATTACATATCTATTCACTTATGTACATGTTAACATCTACGCATTATTATGTGCCATGTAAACATCTACTGGGAAATAAAAACTTAACAAGAACAGCTTGAACAAAAAACATGTACTTGGTGGAAAAGAAAATATTTCTCTGAGAGGTCAGAGAGATGACGCCTCTAGCACTGCCCTCAATAAAGGAAACTTTTTGGCCCTTTTGACACTCATGGCTGAATCAAATGACATTCTGCACAATCACCTGCAAGGCGGCAAAAGGAATGCAACCTACACATCTACACAGACCGTTCAGAATGAGATAATTTCCATCATTGGGGAATGCATTCGGACAAAAACAACAGAATGTTTACGTAAACAATGAGCCGTGTACTCTGTCATAGCTGATAAAGTAACGGGCAAAACGTCCAACAAGGAAGTGCATAGTGTATGCCTCCGGTTTGTTGATGTTAAAAATAAACCAGAAATCTGGGAAATCTTTCTGGATAACTTATCATTTTAAAGAACAACTGGTGAGCATCAACTGCCTACAGTCACATGGCCTTGATGTTACCAATATTAAGTGAGTGAGTTGAAATTTTACATCGCATCGGCAATATTACAGCCATATAGCGATGAAAACAAGGTAATCATTTTAAAATATCTGTCGACAAAGGACAGGAAAATCAACAAGACTATCACAGATATATATATTTAAAAGTAGTAATTAAATCTAAAATATTTTAAACTATAGAGGACGATACAGTATAAAAACAACCTACAGATCGCCAACAGCTGAAGGTAGATCACCATACATGGGGACTTACAGTACAATTGCTTCCTGCATGGACCCTAGTTGGATTTACACCATCCTTTCAGCCGCTGGCGATTGTAGGATATGTTTAGCCGAATTTTAAAAGAACAAAAACACTACATATACAGGCTGGTAAGCTTAAATTTAACTTTGAAAGTTTAAACCATGTTTTACGAATATGTGGAATTGCAGAGGACTGTGGAATTGCTTTGTCAGCAATGTCATTTAGTATATCCGAAAAAGGCTCTATAGGATCTTCATTTTTCCTACAAAGATCGTGCTTCAAGTGTTCAACACACAGTTTCTCATATAATAACCAATCAGACCTGGCGAAGTTCCTTCTTGATAATGGTGGATCATCACAAGGGTTGATTGTTTTGAGAATGGTGGGGAAGTGAACACTCCCACATAAGTCATCATGGACCATCCATTCAAATTCATCATATATGTTTGAATCGGCGAGTGATGGATCCAGGGAAGAATATGTTCCCGTAGCTGGATGTAAATAGGTGGCTGAATCGTCATTGAAAATACATAAATTATTATCGGAAATAAATTCCCCAAAGAGTTTACCTTTATTAGTAGTATGGACACTTCCCCAAAGGAGTAGTAATCACTGTACCGTCTCAAATTAAAAGTATCTGTATCTTTTAGGTACGTCTCTTGCAGACATAATGCTGACGTTGTAAAATCTTGTATCAATAAGTGGATCTCATTGAATTTATTCTGCAATCCTCTGCAATTCCATTGCAATAAATTCGATAATTGAGTCATAGTGGCTCAAAGGGCGACCGTTCACGTGAATGCGAGGAGGATAAGCTCCCCTGCCATTCTTGTGAGGACAGATTGACTTCCATGTCTAGAGGTCCAAATGAATTTTGGAGGGGAACCTCCGAAGGTGAAGTGAGCGTAGGTTGGGTTATATTCAATTCTTTTCCTTTCTTCTTTTTGGACTGATCTGTTGCTGGTTGAGAAATAGCTGATTTTGACGCAGAAGCTTGTGATGTCTCATGCTGAATTGACGTAGATTGACCGACTAGGGAAGTAGGTTTTGAGGTTGAAGAGACAGGTTTTGCTGACTTGACCCACGTCAAGTCTGTCTGACATGCAGTGGAGGACACCGCAACAGAGCGGCTGACTGCGGCAGAATAGGTGATATTTGACGGAAATGATGACTGATTTATGAAAGGTTTCTTGGCCTCAAGGAAAGAAATATTTTCTTCACATTTAATTTTCATTATATTTTATTCCCTTTGAAACACAGGACAGGACCTGGATTAGGCTGGATGTGAGCCATCACAATTTGCCCATTTAGAGTCATTTTCAAAATCACCACAACGATGACACACCACAGAATTACGACAAGAGTGAGACCAAAGTCCGAAGCGTTGACATTTATAACACCGGAGTGGATTGGGGATATACACATCCACCCCGATGTTAATATCGACTGTGGAAGGGGTTGTCTAGCAAAGGTCAGGAGATAAGTATTTGTATTTGTGATTTTGCCATCTACTTTAATAGAGAAACGTTTAACCGCCGTAACCCCCTGGTCTGCAAGTTCTGCAGCTATGTCCTCCTCTGATATGTCAGTAAGGCAACGAGCCCTGTCTCTTATTATACCACGGCAGGAATTGGGAGTCCTGTGCACGGACATAGCAACCTCAACATCATCAAATGTTTTGATAGAAAAAATATTAAGAGATTGCTGTCTCCGTTGTTATGAGAGTGTGTTTTTTTTTGTAATTTGTAATATCATCGGTTAAGTGATAGTCATTATGGGTCACAATGTTCAAAGTTTTGAGTGTAGGTTTTGGCTCGCATCTTGCATCATATATGTTCAATGGCAATAGTATTTTAAGCGGTGCGCCTTTTGAGATAGCACTGAAGAGTTGCCTCCTTTGGCTTGTTTATTTTGGTTTGACTTGGTATGTTGGTATGTTGGAGAAAATCGCCTAATGTTTTGAGTGGATAATGATGATGCCTAGCTTCGCTAGAATGCTCGAGAACTGTGTAAGAGCTATATAAAGGCTGGTTGTTGCGTTGTGCGACACGGGACTTTATTACATGACTGGGTTTGTGTACATATATCTGTCTGCCATCGTATGAATAAACTCGTATTCCAGCCAAGGCATACATCGAGTTTATACGGCGAGTGCATTTTCTTTGACGCACCTTTGAAGAAATTTGAGCAGAACAGTTTTAGGCAAAAACAATGATGCATGTGCATGTATTGCTAAAACAAACATTCGTCTTCAAAACGGGACACTTACCTCCACTAAAATCGACTCACTTTATTACTAAATGACCTAAAACATAAAGACCCCCACCAAGATTCCACCATTTGTCGACCATTTTGGTTATGGTAATTAGCAGTTGTATCAAAAAATGGAATCGTATTAAACGGACCGTGATTACATAACGCTCTGAAGTCGGGGAAGGGGGACGAACTTTTACTAGTTTCTATTTGTTCCTAAATATGTTTTAGTGCGTTTCCACTTTTTATTCAACCGCTAATTACCATAACAGTATGGCCGACAAATGGTGGAAAGTAGGTGGGGTCTCTATGTTTTAGGTCATTTAAGTAATAAAATGAGTCGTTTAGGAGTGTAAGTGTTACGTTTTGAAGATGAATGAAAGTTTTATCAATCCATGCGATGTATTAGTCGACAGGTTGAGTTTCCATCCTCGTTTTTTTCTAAATCCGTTGTGCCTCTCTGTCTAGCGAAGTGCGACAAAGAACTTGAATTTGCTGGTTAGACGTCGAGCACACCTTGGTATATTGCAAAGTCGTCTAGTCATATGCTGGACTACATTCAAGACTGTCCGTGGGTGCCCTCAGCCACCAGAATCCGTCCTCCACCGACACAGGGGCGCAACCCACGGCAAACAGGTTGCCTTTTTTCGGTCTAAAGACCAGGAATGGGATGCAGTGGACCAATACGCCCCCGGGTCCACACAGGGTGTTGAAGAGCTCTTAGCGTTACCCAGCACCCACCACGAGGAGGTGGCTCTTCACTGGTGCCTGTTACCAATATTAGAGATCAATCCTATGGCGGTGCTGATGCCATGTCCTTATCAAAAGTTTGGGTACAAGGATCAATTATAAAAGAATTCAGCCATTGGCCATCTTTGTTCACTGCAGTAGAATTCACGGCTGAATTTAAGCATTGCATCATTCTGTATGCTTCCAGGGATCAGGAACATGATCGACAGTCTGAGTGAAGTCTTTATATTTTTCTATTCTACGCCAAAGCAGCAATGGTTCTTTGAACATGTACTAAATGTGAAAGGTTCTCAGAGTAGACGGAAGTCTCCCAGAGGTTTGTGCAAAACCCGATAGGTCGAAAGCCATACAGGTTGTGAAACATTCCTTGAGCTGAGAATGTTTGTATTTCCCTTGACACACTTGTAGATACGACCACATAACCTGAGTTATCCAATAAGGATGATGACTGGTCCTGGAATAGAGACTCGTGAATCATTGCTCAAGTGACTGCTTCATACAATCAAGTCTGGGTCTTATTTAGTAGCCTCCTTTACTGCCAAATACATGTTTGGTATCATAAAGCCACTGACCATCAAATTGCAAAAGAGAGATGTAGATATTTATGATCGATGCAATCAAAGACAAAATCAGCAGTGTCAGAAAAGACATTGATGTCAGCTCCAAGGTCTTTGATGACGCACGAAATATGGCTGAACAGATCGGTGGAGATATCACTGTTCCACGTCTTGCTAGACGCTAAAGGCATTGTGGAAAGGTCCAGACAAAATGCCCTGAGGAAAACTTCAAGATAAACTTCAAACCATTTATTGATTATCTCAGTCAAGAACTGAGTTTGCAATTCTCAGAGGATGATAGAGTTGGATTAGTTCTATTTTCCCTGGTACCTGCAAATGTAAGCTCAAATCAGGATATGACCAAGTATGTAGACATGCTGTTATTTTGGGAGGTCAATTTGGTTATGCCGTTATCTTAGAAAAGTAAAGTGAAGTATGGAAAGAAAAATGGGCTGACGTGACTGAGTTTGATCGTCCCAGAAACCTATCTGACAGTCTGGAGATGCAGATGTTAAATTATCCAAATCTTCATACACACCTAATGATAGCATGTACCCTACCTGTTGGAAGCGTTGGAGCAGAGAGATCTTTCTCTGCGCTTTACAGGATCAATAACTACCTTCGAAACAAGATGGGGGAAGATAAACTTGCTGGTCTAGCTTTGATGAACATGCACCCCAATGTCGTTGAAGTCGAAGAGGTTAGAGACCTGTTTGTGAAAAGGAACCACAGACAGATGTTCTCTGCCTTCCTGTAAAGTGCTTGTGACGAGACATTTCACAAACATTTGATATTTGCACTTTATGAATCGAGGTTCAGTAAGGTTTATATGCCATGCTGTCAAACATTTTGGAAGTGTTTGAATTTATTTTATTTTCTGAGGTGTGCCATGAATGTGAGCAGTCTGTGAGATAGTAATACTATCATTGATATTAACTATTTATCTTGGTATCTCTTGTTTGCGTTTGTGTTAAAATCGCTTACATATACATACACGTCATGATCATTTTGAATTGTGTTTTATTGTTGCGTGACATGTACATACTTACCATAAACTACAATTGCACCTATGTAATGATTGACTCCTGTGAGAAAAGGCTGAAACGTAGCCAGAGTACATATGCCTAAAGCTGCAAAAATGCTTACATATGCGTCGTGATCATTTTGAAATTGTGTTCTATTGTTGCCTGGCATGTATATGCTTAGCACAAACTACGATTGCAACCTAAGTAGTTATTTAATCCCGTGTGAAAGTGGCCTATGCTTAAATGCTTTTAACTGATCCCTAGGTTGTAACAGAGTCAATTGATGGATCAATTTTGGTGGATGATTTTAATATTTCCTGTCACGGGAATAACATGCATAGAAAAGAACGGCAACTGCAGTTGTGTATAAACAAAATAAATAAATGGTTTCTTGAAAACGACCTTAAATTTTCTAGATCTAAAGCTAATTGCACACATTTCTGCCGTAAAATTAACCGCATAAAACTGAGAACTGCACTTCGCTCAACGTTGTCGAGGAGGCCAAGTTCTTGGGTCTAATTTTCGATTCCCATTTTACTTCTTTTTCCGCATATCAAATCCCTACACAATAAATGCCTGAGGGCACTTGACTTGTTGAAAGTCGTTTCTAATTCTAAGTGGAGAGGGGATCATGCTGCTCTCCTACACCTATATCGATCATTGGTCCGTTCAAAACTTGACTATGGCTCCATTTTATATGGTGGAGCCTGCAAAAGCAACCTAAAACTATTATTTTCAGTCAACCACAATCTTTACAATATATTAACAAACTATATTCTAACCCTGCATTTAACTGTGTCTTTAATCCTCTTTATGGGGAATTGTATAACAAAAGCCTGTTGTTGTTCCGCCTCTTGGGCTCAGAATTAAAACGTCCATTTCTGCTGCTCGCATTGAGCTGGACAATATATCTCCTTCCCGTCTTCTTTTCTCCTCCTTGGCAGTTAGTGAGGCCACACCGACAAGGCTTTTACAAATTTGTAAACAAATGAATTACAATATATTAGTTATTAGTTATAATGGGTCACAATGTTTAAAGTTTTGAGTGTGGGTTGAGGCTCATATCTTGCATCATGTATGTTCAATGGCAATAGTATTTTTAAGCGGTACGCCTTTTGAGATAGTGCTCCAGAGTTGCCTCCTTTGGCTTTATTTTTGTTTTGACCGGTCGTATGTTCGAGAAAATCGCATAAAGTTGAGAGTGGTTAATGATGCTGCCCACTTTTACTAGAATGCTCGAGAACTGTGTAAGAGCTATATAAAGGCTGGTTGTTGTGTTGACACACACACACGGACTTTTCATATCACTGGAGTTGTGTACATCTGTCTGCCATTGTTGATCGACATCGTCAAGACTTACGTCCCTGCCTATTCGTCTACTCTCATTTTAAACAAGCGTCAATCAGTATATCTGCTCACATTGTAAATGTCAAGACTCTGGTGGGTTAATATTTTTATATTTTTGACCCAATATTATAGTTTTGTGACTTAATTGCATTGTACTGTATTGTCATTCATTGTAGCTTGATCATTGTTTGTTCAATATATTATTGAATATTTTAGACTTGTCTGTGTTCTATTTTGCTGGTTCAAAGGGGACTCTTAAACCTTTTGTCACGGCAATTTATTAACAGTAACACAAGAATATAGTCAATTAAAACGTAAAAATAATATATACAAATCCTTATATACAGATGGGCCCAAGGATGGCGGCGCAGTGGCTCGTGTCACAGTCACTGGATCCAGAATAATCTCTTCTAGATTACAGGACGGTCACAGCTCAATTTTCAAACGCCATATTAACAGACTTGAAATATATTAAAAAACACCCTAAACAATATATCATCTTATTTGACTCTCCTTCGTGTCTTCAGTCTATTAAATACGTATCTGTTAAACATCCACTTTTAATTGAAATAATCGAGTTTTATAATGATCTTGCTACTAGAAAATTCGCCATCGTCTTTTGTTGGTTACTCAGTCATGTTGGAATATGTGCTAACACAGTGGCCGATCTTGCTGCCAAGGCAGCATTCAACAAATCTGTGACACCACTTCTTGTTCCATATTCTGATTATAAAACTATGATTAGATTGTGTATCCGAGATCTAATGCAAATGAAGCGGGACACCCAAGTAGGTATCAATAAATTATATGCAATTGAACCAACTAACGGTTACACCTACTTGGGTTGTCAGTCCACATTTGAGGAAGTCATTATGACGACGCATGTTGTATTGGCCATAACGCTATATACTCACGAAAGGCGAGGATCCTCCGTTTTGAATCCCTTTGTGATGAGACAATCACGGTCAAACATGTCCTGCTCGACTGTTATGATTTTCATTTGTTGACGATATATAGCCCGCTTTTTATATTGTATTGTCCCAAATAGTCATATAATTATTACGTTAAATGCTAGTTTTAATATCTCAAATTGTGATATTCTCACCATATGGCTGAAATATTGCCGATGTGACTATACATTTTAACTCACTCATTCACTATCTTCCTTAAGTGGCATTTAGAAGCTGGTATCAATTTACTTATAGCGCATATTTATGTACAGTAAAATACTTCTCTTAGCGTTGCCCACGTCGTCATATGAGCAAAATATTCTCAAGCATGACGTTAACCCAATTTCACCTCACCTCACCTTAGCTTTGGCCCTATTTCGCGAATTTGTAGTTCGTTGAATAATGCCTGTGAAATCATCATTGAGTGAGTTTAGTTTTACGCCGACTCAGCAAATTCCCGCTATATGGCGGCGGTCAATCCAGTAATCAACAGCATGAGCATCGATATGCGATATTAGGAACCGATGACATGTAAGTCAACCCAGTCAGCGAGCCTGACCACCGATCCCGATAGTAGCCTCTACAACAAGCATGGATTACTGAAGGCCAATATTCCAACCTAGACCTTCACGGGTCTATATACCATCATATATTGAATGTTTTCCAACTCCAGTTAACATAGCTCACCTACATTTTAAATTTCATTTGCTACGTTACCAGTGCATGTAACCAAAAGTGGCAAAGGTGCAGTTCAGACCTACATCGGGCAGGTATACATGTAAAAAGCATCTCCACAATAGGCATTCGATCAAACTCTAATCTGTTGTGTTAAAGTACATAACCACCCTCAGCTCATGATGTTCGCAAGGACTATGGTTATGGATCAATCAGTATTGCATCTGGGTAAAACTGTCGTTGTGAGGTGGTAACTTTCGGAATAGGATAGTTATTCTCGAAACGTTCGTGGCCCTACGAACTTCTAAGCCAGTTCTAACACATTGGCTACGATCAAAGTTGTAATTTTAGGGCTACGAACGTTTCGAGAATAAGGGCCCTGGTGGTTCATGTACTTCATTCTGTGTTTTAATAGCGTTAACGAATGACTCAGAATATGTTGCACAACGTGGTAGTCACGTGTAAAGAAACCTTCGGGTACAATCTTGACAGAATACATGGGCCTTCAGAAGTAACACTAACTGCGATGTCTGACAGTGTCATGCAGTGTCGGTCAGGATACATGACTAGTCACTTTTGAAGGCAACAGGAGAAAATGAACTCTGCCCTTCCATTACAACCTTCTTTTCAATACATCAGTCACGAAACTGGCATGTAGTCATAATTATTATGTTTTACAGATTAAAGATAGTATGCAGCAGAGAGGGTTTGGGTGATCCTGGCACAGTCAGGCTGGTAAGGCTCATCATCAGCTCAGGGCCCTCGCCCCCCTCTACACGCAGCCCAGACAGCGAATGGGACTTCTCCCAGGAAACATTGCCTTGTCGAACCGACCAAGAACTTTCCGGAGAATATGAAGGCTCCCCAACACTGCAGCCTTCTGCATTACCCAGAGTGTCAGAAGGGCTGTACTCCCGGTGGAGAACCCGAGCATTCTCCTGATCTGCGCCAAGAGATCAGGAGGTACCAAACCAAGGGCACCGAGAACAATGGGGAGCCTGACGACAGTTTACTTGGGATGCAAACGAGACATTTCAAAGGCGAGGTCCACATATTTATGATGCTTTTCCTGAATCTTGACAATCACATTGCTGTCAAAAGGGACGGAAAATTATATGATATAAATAAATTCATTGGCTTTATCAAAAAAGGACAAGATCAGGTTTGTTAGCTGGAATTCTGATGAGGCTGTATATGGGCCTGTTCCACAGAAGTTTGAAAGCATCATTTTCCATGACGCACTGGACATGTTCAGGGTCGTACCATGGATGGACCTCGGAGTCAAAGCAACAGACATGGCGGAAACGGTATTAAAAGCAACGAGCCATGCCATCATGTCGTTTAAGATATGCTGTTTGTGCCAAAGAAGAGCATCCACTGACAAGGTGTTGGACAGTCTCAGAAAATTCATTACACAGTCGGCATTTCATGTAAATATTTTCTTTAAGAATCACATTTAGGCGATTGCGAGTGGGAAGTGACTGGTCCTGAGCAGCGAAAAACAGAGCCCTCAGTTTCACATTTAAGACCAGCCGACTTCATCCAGGCGCAGGAGTCGGTGGGATTGCTATTCTGTTCAACACACTGCATGTACACACGATGCAATGGCTTCTCAGAAAGCTTCTCCACAAAAGACCGACTCTGGGCAGACTTGGTGAATAACTTCACCTGGTTTACTCCCATCACTGTACCGTCCAGCGGTACATCGCCATCAACAAAATCAACCTGAAATTTCAGATTCTGTCCAACAACCTTGCCACGCTTAAAATAGCTGTGGAATTGCTTGTTTTCATCATGAGTCTTCACATGCATCACTAGAGGATCATCCGATAAATAAATATGTGCTAAAGTACACAATAAAATTCTATCATGAAGAGCCTCAACATTAATCAAACCCCGACCTCCAGAATTGATTGGCAGGTATAAACGGTTAAGAGAGGAACGAGGGTGGTGGGCTCTGTTGTCAGACAT
Source organism: Haliotis rubra (assembly GCF_003918875.1). Taxonomy (NCBI): domain Eukaryota; kingdom Metazoa; phylum Mollusca; class Gastropoda; order Lepetellida; family Haliotidae; genus Haliotis; species Haliotis rubra. The sequence goes on along the minus strand of NW_025765167.1, from coordinate 55,496 downwards.
GATCCTTCTGGTCAGACGGTCAAAGCTCTAGATGTCTTGTTTTGTCCAGTCAACTATTCCAAAGGAATAGGAGAGGACTGGCACAGCAAAAGTATTGGTGGCTTTGACCTTGTTTCGAGCATTTAGCTGAGCTCCAGATTTTCTTTAAAGGTCACATGCAACGTAAAACACAACTTTGCAGATTCTGATACCTTTCGGTATGGACTTACCGAAACAAAGCGTCAAAAATGCAAATTCAACTTATAAAGTTGAAAAGTAACGCGATGAAAAAAAACGCGCGAAATCGGAGTTCAAACGTTTCACTAATTTTCCCCAGACTTTTCTGGGGAATATGGGTTTCAACAGCTGGGCTGCGCTCATAGCACGTGCGCAGTGAAATAGGTTCGCGCAACTTGGAAGCGGGCTGTCTGGTGAATACTCGGTGAAGGCTTTGGTGTGAGCTATTTTCATAATGTTTTGTTGATATCTCACAGGCGCGAGCTTTTTATATGTTATGACAGTAAATAAACTGTTTATATAAATTCCATTTGTCTATTTCACTACACGTTCTTCTTACCGAGTCACTTTCTCAGTTCGATACTTAAAAGCAATGTCATTATTTAGCGTTGACACAATTTCTAACTGTGATATAGATATGTCGCTGTCACAGACTAAACTCAATGTCTTGTTTTATTGACACCTGTGTTTCTGCCTGCCTGTCTGCTAATGACAATGTTCAATACACAACTGCGATCACTGACCACATGCAATTTGAACTTAACACCAATCAGGCTATACACCATAAACAAAACGCATTGATTTATGGCCCGAGTTCGGTCTCTGTCACATTATGTAATTACACAGACAGGCAGGTGTGATACTTGAACACATGACATGTTATGATGTCTGGTGATTGCAAAATGTTATACACAAAAAATGAGCATGTATTTACAAAACCCAACATCTCTATATATACACACACAATGAGCCGTGAAGGCGGCATCTGCTAATGAACCAGCCGTTACACTTGAGTGCACACCCACCCGCTCTGACTGGGTTCGGTATCCGGCTGCTTCGTTTCGAGGGAGGTAAACCCAAGTACAGAATATTGCACTTTTGATTTGCGATTATACGCTTATAATTTTGTTTATTTGTTTTTTCATAATCAGCAATGCATATTATATGTCATGAAGAAGTGATAATTGTGTTTTAATTATGTTTGATTTTTTGGTTGCATGTGACCTTTAAGCGAGATTTGTACTCAGCTCGAAGTTTGTCTTGAATTCGGGCATTCTGGAGCTTGTCTCGAACTTGCATTCCAAGATAGGTGTAGGCCCGATCTTCCACAAGATGCTCAATAACTCCTGCCCCTGTAATTCTGACCGATCCATCATTAACTACCTTGCCACGTTTCAAATGAAAAGTATTACATTTGTCGAGTCCAAATGCCATGCCAATATCATTAGAAAAGGACTGACAAGGAGAACCTGTTCTTCAAATGGTATCTCCTTGGCAAGGAGCTCTCGATGTCATCCATATAAAGAAGATGAGTAAGCGGTGTTGGGGATCTGTGCTGCGGAGGTCCGGGATGGTAACCCTCCTCTGTTGAGCAGAAAGCTTAAAGGATTTAAAGACAGACAAAAAAGCAAAGGACTAAAGGAATCCCCTGAAATATTCCCTTCTGATTGAATAGATTCCGAAGTTCGCACCTGCCCCAGCGAGTACATCTCAAGTTGAGTCGACCAGCAACTCATTAAAGACTTGAGTAAATCAAGTAGTCGCTCAGGGAGGTCAATACAATTATTATGATTATTATTATTATTATTATTATATAGATACTTATATAGCGCACATATACAGGCAACTAGTGCTTGCTCAAGACGCTGATGTTTCTTTATATCATACCTTTCAAAACGTTTGAGGTGTGACAATGCATCCCGAGAAACGTGTGCAGAAAGGAGCTCTACCTTTTATGAGCATATTTCCGCCAGGCAATGAAACAGCAAACGAGCGACTGTTATATTAACGCGATATCCAGATGTTAACTCGTCTCTATACCTGGAAACCCGAACAAATATAAAAGCCTCTGAGGCGAAGTATTTTTTCCATTACTGAGCTTCCTAGTTTCATTGGCACACATATCGATGTGCTTGCAGGTGTATGTGACTGCTTGTATTGGTGCTGTTCTTAAAGGGATACAGACGTTTGAACGGGGTATATACGTGTTCAGCTCAGACATACTGTTTGTCATACATTCCAAATATAAACACTGCACTTTTGAAAACATGATGCCGCCAAAGCAAGATCTGTAGTCCTTTTCACCATGTCATGCGCTACTCGGACTGTTTGTCTAAATGTATCATTATGGGCTTGTCACAGTTCCCTTAGCTGGACTAATTTATACAATATTGTGTTAAAAGATCCCGAATGGATTTAGTTTGTTGTTTAACACCACTTAGCTATGTCTTGAGCAGCTGTTTGACGACGGTCAGTAAATAGTTGAGTAAGGACCACATTCGCAATTCCGCTTAATAATTATCATGACTTAGGACCTACTTGAATGCTGCTTAGAATAAATGCACCAATATTATGAGAGATGATTTCCTAACCTCGGGACTTCATGTAATGTGCAGCCCCATTCTCTTAGATCCGCCCCTGAAGTTAAGACAGACAATGCGCTTCGTCCTGCTTTTTTTACTGACGCTTTTGATTTTGTAAGGAGACTCGAAGCTATAAAAAATTAACTCCCAAAATGAGTGCCTAATTATTATTTAGAAAACACACTTGCAAGTATGTGTGTTTTGTTGCGAAATATTTCATTACTCTTTCCACCAGTTGAAGCATGCCTTCTCTTGTCTAGAATTGTTTGTTTATAATCCTAGACATATACCACATCACACTATGAATGCCGTTAAAAATTGAAACGTTGGCCACGTGATGATATCAAATAACTGAAATGTTGCTATTGTCGCAGGATTAGAACACGACCTCTGGGCTGGTGTTCTCACCATTATTTTAAGCCATTTGGCAACAGAGACGCGTCATTGGTTTTATCTTGTGATTAAGGAAACTACCTTTACCCGACTACCCCTGCCAACTTGGTGTGTCATACATTATATATAAATTAATATGGTGTAGTAAAACTATCATTGTGACATTTACGTGATCATTAAATAGAAATATTAAAGTTCAACCACTGACTATATTTACTGGAATACATGATTACACCTGACTTAAAAATAGGAAAAATTGTTTTGATATGAACAATTGTATTGTATTCTCTAGGTTTTAGAATAGTTTGGCAATTCCAAGGTGTTGGTGATGTGGGTTGCTTTATAAATGAATTTAAGCTTAGGGTTAAAGATTGTTATACACAAACATGGTATTCTGAAGTGCCAACTGTTCCAAACTAATTTTTTATGCAGAGTTCAAAGTGTCCCTCTTTCCCGAGCTATACCTAAGCAGTTTACGTAAAGAATACGCACGCACGCTTACCTTGTTCAGATTTGGCGAACTCGATATAATGCAAAATACAGGAAGGAGTCAGGGTATGGACAAAAACATCCGTTTTTTTCCCACTATGCAGTTTAAATGCTATTAAAAATGAAATTCATTTTATTTTTATTTGTCCTGTTTATCATTGTATACGTCTTAAATATTTTCCTTCTTTATACGTGGACACTATCAGTCACAGAGAGACTCTTATAAGAATGCTACAGTCCCCTGATGTCTTATTGTTAAAAACCTGGCAAATTTTGTGAAAGACGCTGTCAGTCTACGATCGTCATATCTTTAAAATTTAGGAAATGTAGCACCAATTGTATAATATTTGCATATAATATGTACGTGGGCATGAGGCCTTATTACTGAAATAAATAAAAACGTGCACCCCTGTAAATAAGGAAACTACCTATTATAAATGTTTGAAATTGGCAAGGGGTGCTGTGCTGTATGAACATATCAACCTGTGACATTATTTCAAGTCAAACCGGGGTATCTGAAAATGTCATGACAACCGTAAAACTCCCTGAAAGCTCTACTGGACAAAATAAGTTAGGGATATTGGTATTTTTATGATTGATATTTTATTTGTGTCAATGAATAAATAGATCATTATTCATACTTTCAAAATTTACATATATCCCTATATATTTTTGTACAGTATAAAATGAGGATAGCTTTTGACGGACTTCAAGAGTTTCAAAATACATTTGACGTTGATAAGGAATATCAATAGTATTAATCCTGCAGGACAGTAATACAACTAGACTATCACAATTACAATTAAAATTTATATTTTCGACAAACGTGGATACAATTAGTTTTTTACTTTGAACATTTTATTCCTTTTTCAGAACACTATTTATCAATTCTTTTTAAACATAATTGTAGTTGCCTTTCAAAAGTATTCATGTTTTTGCCACGGCAGGAAATATGAAAATCATCCACAAATAACGACCCATCAATTGAATCGTTTAAAACTTTTAATAAATTATTTGTAATGCTAATGAATGTGACAGACAAAATACAACCTTGTGGTACACCCCGATCCTGATTGTAAAGATGACTGGGTAGACCCCACGCAGACTTGAAACTGAAACGTTTAACAGGTTGCCCAATTTGGTCGCCTTTTACGACCAGCAAAGGGGTTTTGTGGATACATTCTACCCTAGGTCCACACGGGGAAAGGCTATTAGCGCTACACAGCACTCGCCACGAGGAGGTTGTTCATCCCGATTATCCGATTGCCACAAATATCATAAGGGCTTGTGCATCGTGTGCATGTGTGTGTACATGTGTGTGTACATGTGCATGTATTCACCCCCATCAAATGACTTTGCCTGAAATAATACTCTATGATTGCAGGCTTTGGTGGTCCTCGACTGTGAAACTGTCAAATATATTGTTTATGAGTACAGCAGCTGTATAACATGATTCCGATTGCTCAACAAGATGAAACACACCACTCATTACATGTAACTGATACATTGAAGGCTGGGACAGCAGACATCTCACACACGAGCAAATAGCCATGTTGGCACGTTTTGCGTACAGTACACCCTGATCTCACATCTCAGAGACGATATCTAGTTGCGACATGTTAGCAGACAATCGATCGCGATCTCTGACAATTCATTTGTATTTGTTTTGTGGGCCGTGACGGTGACCGGAATACCGACAAAAGATTCAGTACTCAGTTGGTGGCATGTTGTCTTTTCCCACACCCAACCAGCAGAGCGACGGAACGTAATCGCTTAATGTTCTTAACATCACCAGGAACGCCTTGTATATATTTAGATACGACAAAAGGGTTAAACTTAAATAGTGTTTTGTTATTAGTTTCAGTTACAAGAAAACGTGGCCGGTATTCAAGTGATGTGTGCAGTCTGTGGTCAGTAACAACAGGATCGGTGTCGAGTGGACGTTTGGTTTTTTAAGGGGGGTTTCGTCAGCCGTATGTAGTTATTTTGATTTCATCATCCGAACCCCCCACCCACTACGGATTATGATAAAGACAATGTATAAAGAAGTTGATTTCCTCCTTGCAGCACCAGGGATACACGGATGATATTGTCCAGGAGAAAAACTAAGATAACTTATTCAACCAGATTGGCCCAAGAGCAACCGCCTTTTGGGCATGCAATCCAAGGCAAAAACATACATTAAATTATGTATTTAAAATACTGAGATCAAATATTTCCGTCAAGACTTAAAAAATCATGTTATCAATTTAACAACTTTGTTTAACATTACACAAGTGTCGCGATATGGTTCAGATTCTGCAATATATTGGGTCATCCAGAGTTAGCTCCCTTTGAATTATCTGCCCTTGATTTCCATAGAAACAAAATGTGCTCTAAAAGTGCCAACTATACTTTAGTTTCTTTTCTGTTTCATGTAACATTTTACAAGTGAAAGTGTCTTTATAAGTGGCTCGAAAAGTGCCAAATATTCTACCAAATGCTTCAAGTTTTGGGGTTTGAAGGGTTTCATATGTGACGTTTTGAAGAAATTTAGTGGCCTCAAATGGACCAATTTTTTAAGAATTCTTTTATTTTGAATAGTCATGACCTGATGAAGGAGCAAGTATACACTCCGAAACGTTGTGTTATTCACAACAAGAAGTTGACATCCATTATTCTTGCTTTTCTTATGCATTCCACTTCTAAATGCCATTCAAACATTTGACCAATCTTTTATTTCACAATTCACATTATTTTGTTATTTTTGTTTGGTTTTGTAATGGGACAATTTATGATTAAGGCCAAAGTCTTATAAATTTTGTAGGGCTGTATAATGACATTCTAGTCAAGGATCTTAGTTATTGGAGGTAACATAAGATTTTAAGCTCAAGTAGTTCACCTAAATCATGTTTTTGTTTCATTTTACAACAGTTCATGTTAACACAATGTCATGTTTATATTGTAGTTGAATCTGAATGAATCACTGACAAGCAGTAACAATAATTCCATACTGCATTGAAGTGCATTCTGTTGAAGCAAACAACACTGACCATGAAAATCACGTTATACTCTTACCTTAATCATTATTTTCGCACAACTGTGTTGCAATACAGTTACTTCAATGAAACATTCCACATTAAGGCTCTATATCATTTATCTGTACATCATTAGCATACACCCATACACAATAGGGACAGGGAGCCTGAAAGTATGGTGTAACAGTAACTAAGAAGTTGATGTCGCACACAGAGAGCTATTATGAATTATTTTGATGTACGCACTTGGGGTGAGGTGAGGTGAAATTGGGTTTTACGTCGTGCTTGAGAATGCTTCGCTCATATGACGACGTGCATGCGTGTGTATGTGTATGTGCGGCTGCTTGTACTAGCCCAGACTGAAGCTGGTTTTATAGTGCTAGCCCACTGAGATACCATGCCGCAGTGAAACATGAATACCCCACTCAGACAGATTATACTGACTCCGAGCCAACCAGTCCTTGTTGTACCCATTAATCCCGAGCGCCAGGCAGAGACCAACAAGTACCATATTTTAACGTCTTTTTGGTATGACGCGGTCGGGGATTGAACCCGCGACCTTCCGCTCTCGAGCGGACGCTCTAACCACTGCACCACGGAAGCGGTCTGTACGCACTTGGACAGAAACCTTCCAGTCAATATATTTGTTTTTATTATTGGATATTTATATAGCGCACATATCCATGCACTAGTGCATGCTAAAGGCGCTGGTATTTTTTCCCTCGGATTACAATCTCAACGACACATCTTATTATCAATCTAAACTCCCTGGGGATCATACAACTATTGCTGCCACAAGGCACGCCGAGTTATTGCGGCTTTGCCGTCCTTACGAGGTACCCATTCACAGCTTGGTGGACTGGGACACACAGTCACAGTACTTTGTCCAAGTTTACTGCACGTTGCTGTACCTGCAACTAGGTGTTTGCACGTATTCGTGAGGCCACAATGTGGTCATATACCAACGTCATATATCACAATATGTATTACAGTATCTCTTGAATTATTGCAATATATCGCAATATGAGAATCAGGGCAATATCCAGCCCTATCTTAGGCACATAAACGCGTCCTCACTGTTTGGGCTGAAATCCTGGTATGGCTGTAGCTGTAGCCGTGGTGAGTGTATCACGTAACTGCGCTGCAGTTGTGACACGTGGTCGACCGCATCTGTGTAGGCCTCGTGTTGCCCCTTGCGTCTGATATCGGTTCCATAGTTTTGCAATGCTGTCTAGCTACACGTGGAAAAACCTGGTTAAAGGCGAACGTCTTTCTGCAGCCAGGCGTGGCGTTGTTGCCTTGAGCTTCTCTCAGTTGTGGTAGTTTTTCATATGCTATACATGTAGATGGATGCACATGCTGTTGGTCACTGGATTGTCTAGTCCCTACTCGATTATTTACAGACTGCTATCATATAGCTGGAATATTGCTGAGTGCGGCGTTAAACAACAAACAATCACACAGAAGGTTGGGTGCATTTGTAGTGTTAATATTCCCTCTCACAAATTGCTTTCGATCAGTTGTTGGAAAAAGATATGTCAAACTGTCACAGATCGGGGTGTTTTTTTCGTTTTTTCGTAAAATTTCAGGATACTAAGCTGAAATTTCAAGATATCGCAATAAGATCATGAAGGAAGGAGGAAAAAACGCATGGTCCTAAAAGGCTTTCGTGGGGTCCTGTTTCATTGTCCCACAGCTGTACACGAGGACAATCTGAATGCAGATTAAGATATACCATCACATGAGTAGTTATGTCAGGTTCTTTGCAGACTGAAGTGTTTGAACGCAGAGCCATGTGACTGCATAAGTTTGTTCTGTATTTAACTTCCTTGATGAATTTATATAACACGGCGCGTCTCTGCGTGTGAGTGCACACCCGTCCAGAATGGCTGCCGCTGTGTCGTTGTTGATCTTCGTCCTTGCTTTGTGGGTCCAGCCTTCGATTCAATGGAGGGGGTAAGAAATATTTCATAACTGCTGCTTTGATTTAGGTTTTCTGAGGAAGTTTAGTTATTTTAAACTTAACGAATATTTTTATACTTATAGTTTCTTAGATAATGTATATACAACAATATGTGACTGACATCTATAAAGTTTTATTTGGATATCTTCCTCATACTAAGGATAGATCAGTTGATGATTAGGCATGCACGTCCTCATTTTAATATGCAATGTAGTGATATATCCAGCCAGAGAACGGCTAGGGGGTGCTCTTAGATATCTTGTGATATCAAAATGATATCAAACTAAGTTTTCGAAGAAAATGTTTTTAAACTTTTGAATTGTAGTATATATGTTGTTTTAATTTTATGGCTAGATTGTCAAAAATTGCTTACAGCTGAAGGGATGGTGTAAATGCAAAAGTAATGTAAGTCCCCATGGTCACTAGTATGGTAGTATTGGCGATCTATAGCCCGTGTTTTATATTTTATTGTATTCTTTAAATAAAATGTTTTAGTTTTACATGCTAGTTTTATATTCATATCTGAATATATTAAATGTCTATCATTGACAGGTTTTACTCTTCAAATTGTTTTCATCTTTATTGTATAAATCGTTTTCGTCACAATGTGGCTGAGATATTGCCGATGTGACGTTAAATCTTAGCTCACTCACTCCCACTTTTACTGGTTTGTCGCACATTGTCGTGGTCTGGACCAGACAATCCAATGATTAACATCATGAGCGTCGATGTACGCCATTACGATGGCATGTGTCAACCACGTCAGTGAGCCTGACCACCCACTCCCTGAAGCTGTGAGTTGAAGACCAATTCTGACCCGGATCTTTACGGGTTAGGGGTATTAGAGAGAATAAAGTGAGAGACATCGAGAACAGCGAGCGTTATATACATGATCCAAACATGGGAAGCTGGTACAAACATTTTAAAGAACAATTTTATGCGTCTGATATTGTAAAATCTCCTAGTTCAACATATGATATCATATTAGGTATCAATGAGTTGAAAACAGTAATGTCGCCAGGCACTGACAAATGTTCCAGAATTCCTTAAACATCTTTCTGATATAATTCACATCGGGTAGTTGTTGTTGTTGTTGTTGTTGTTGTTGTTGTTGACAACGCCATGTCAGTGGGTATTATTCTAATCCATAATGTATGTGTTACCATGCCAACAAGACATGCATCACATCACATCACGACTTTCCTGTCCCAACAAGCATGTTTAACTGAATTAAACACTGTCTAACCCGGAAGTCCAATCAATGGGCCATAGTACACTAATTTATCCTCTTGGCACGCTAGATAATCAGGAAGTGATTAAACGGTGAATGAAACGCTCGAAGGATTACCGCGGTTATGCTTTGTAAACACTGGGGGGGTTGCATTAACTGTTTCCGAGTGAGTGACATGTGTCAGAGAGTAAATTAATAGGCAATGGTTTTATTGACTCGTCAGTCACTTTCTGTGTCATGATGGCTAGACCAGTTAAGCGGGCACGTTTGGAGTTAACACGTGTTCAATAAATTCAGCTTATCAATTACTTTGATACTCTTCCTCGGCCTCTCGAAAAAGACTTGCAGTAAAATATTACATTGGCAGGCCAACTGTTTCGGACATTTTGAAAAAGCGTGATGTTTATCGATCCTAATTTGAAGAAAACCATAATTCAGATACAAAACGAGAGAAAATGGCAGCCACGTCGGAAAATGATCGTCACTGTTTAATCCGGCACCCTGTCTAAACCAGTATTTAGTTTCGGTCCCGAGGGGATTGATTGATTGATTCATTGAATAGATGCTCACCAGTTTGACTTTGAATCAATGACATTTGCAAAAGATTTAATACGACTTGATCTGAAAGTGTACCAACAGCGGTTTTATAATTTCAAAATCACAGATATTGATCTTTCACTGTAGACACTTCTTCATACTGTCGACTGAATGGTTTGCCAATTCCGCATGTTGACCAAACTATAAAATCATATAGGTAATCATATTGTTGGTTTGATTTCGGGTTTAGGAGGTGAATTAGTTTTTTAAAATATAAAATCTCTTTCCATTCTTTTTTAAGATAATGTATATGCAGCATTATACTACCTCATGTAAGAATGTCCATCTATGATTGGTTCACGTGGCCTTGAATAAATTACCATGTATGCCATGTACGCCCAAGCGGGGTATAAATCATTTATACCCCGCCCAATGGAAAAGGTATGCATCCACGGCAGTCAGTGAACCAGTTGTTCGGATCGACTAGTGAGTACCATGTTAGTAAAATATCTGATTGGATTTCAGTTTGTTTTAATGTTAGATTTACATAATGCGTGATTTAAACATTCTGTAGGATAAATTCGTTGTAGCATTATGATTCGGGGTATACCAAACCAAACATTTGGCACTCCGAATACCAAACCAAACATTTGGCATTGTCAGTCCTCCCGTTCAACTTTACTGATGGTCCCACATTCGGCATTTCTATTCCTCCAGTTCACCATCCCGGTGGCCCATATTTGGCATTATTCCTCCAGTTCAATATTCCTGGTGGTCCCACATTTGGCATTGCCATTCCTCCTCCGGTTCCTTTGCTCCATGAATGCCGCGAGTACGGACGATCTACAATATTTGAGCAATGGGGGCGATGAGGTGGCCTCGTGGTTAAAGCGTTCGCTCGTCACGCCGAAGACCCGGGTTCGATTACCCGCATGGGTACAATGTATTGACAGTGCAAGGTGCTGCATTTAAAAAACAATCTACGAAACAAATGAACATGTATGAACGAAGACTGTCGTTAAAATATTATTGGTGTTACTGTCCCAGCATTGAATCTTGAAGCTCGATAATGACATACACTAACTCATAACCTTATCTAAACAAATTGCTCATTCAAACTGTTGAAGAGCGATGTATGCAAAAATACCTCCTTGTCTGCAGTGAGACTTTAAATAGACTTGAAGGTACGAACGATATTATTGGTTCATTAAATGTTAATTGTGCAAACTTCAAGTTGGCCACACAAGATATGAAATTTGAATGTTGAGTTTGGTCTTTGTCGTTTGCGTCTATAAATCACCTCTCTTTTCTATTGTCACGCTGAATTGAGTACTGAATTCAATGTCTCGAGGGACAGCATGTTATTAACTGTGAATTCGAAGACCCTCCCCGGTTTGGCTTTGAATCAACCATATTTACTCATGATTTAACTGCAAGTATAACAATAGCGATTAGAATACAATAGGCACACCTATCACAAGGAAAATAAAAACAATGTCAAGTAACCTAGATAAACCTGTTCATACTGTTGCTTTGATTTCAGTGTTCTCGGGTGATTCACTATTAATATCTCCGCGAGGTGTTTGTTAGATAATGTACATGCATGAATGTCTGACTGCCAACTAAAGTCATTGCAATCGTGGAAATATTTCGTAATGAAAGGATAGTTTAGAGGTCACATGCAACCAAAAAATCAAACATAATTAAAACACAATTATCACTTATTCATGACATATAATATACATTGCTGGTTATGAAAAAACATATAAACAAAATTATAAGCGTACAATTGCAAATCAAAAGTGCAATACATGTATTTTGTACTTGGGTTTACTTCCCAAGAAACGAAGCAGCCGGGATACCGAACCTAGTCAGAGCGGGTGGGTGTGCACTCAAGTGTAACGGCTGGTTCATTTGCAGATGCCCTCACGGCTGATTGTGTGTGTATATATAGAGATGTTGGGTTTTGTAAATACATGCTCATTTTTTTTGTATAACATTTTGCAATCAACAGACATCATAACATGTCATGTGTTCAAGTATCACGCCTGCCTGTCCGTGTAATTACATAATGTGACAGAGACCGAACTCGGGCCATAAATCAATGCGTTTTGTTTATGGTGTATAGCCTGATAGGTGTTAAGTTCAAATTGCATGTGGTCAGTGATCGCAGTTGTGTATTGAATATTGTCATTAGCAGACAGGCAGGCAGAGCACAGGTGCCAATAAAACAAGACATTGAGTTTTGTCTGTGACAACGACATATCTATATCACAGTTAGAAATTCTGTCAACGCTAAATAATGACATTGCTTTTAAGTATCGAACTGAGAAAGTGACTCGGTAAGAAGAACGTGTGGTGAAATAGACAAATGAAATTATATAAACAGTTAATTTACTGTCATAACATATAAAAAGCTGGCGCCTGTGAGATATCAACAAAACATTAGGAAAATAGCTCACACCAAAGCCTTCACCGAAAAGTCGAGGAAAAATTTGTGTATCGTTTGAACTCCGGGTTTTTTACATCGCGTTATTTTTCAACTTTATAAGTTGAATTTGCATTTTTGATGATTTGTTTCGGTAAGTCCATACCGAAAGGTATCAGAATCTGCAAAGTTGTGTTTTACGTTGCACGTGGCCTTTAAGCATATGTCCTCAAGATTTCATTGTATGTACAGGAATACTTTACTTAAAAGAGTTGTACTTCTTCCTTGAGCATAATGCCGTCACGCTAGAGAGCTGTGCCATTTCATTACAATTAGCCTTTATAGAAGACATTTACACTGAATACGAACCATCGGGTCCTTGCCATGCAAGATAGCAATGGGGCCATCTTTTAATGTAAACTCTGTCAAAAAAGAAACGCAACCCCTGTATTTTAGAGATTTTGATCTGAAGTTTTAGGACGACACGGCATTTTTATGATTTAAGACAGAAGTCTGAAATTTGGCAGAATAATAACCCAGATGGGCATGTTTAAAATTGTCATTTCAAAAGTCATCTCACAGACACCAGTTTGTCACCAGGGGGGGCGTCTTTCTCAGTATCTCGTATGAGCACCACGCGCTGCAATCACTGCACGGCATCTCCTTGGACAAGAACGGATAAGACGCCGGATTCTTTCCTGGGGAATGGCTCTCCACTCCTCCTGCAGTGCAACGGCGAGCTGTTGCAGCGTCTGTGGCGGCGGCTGACGTTGACGTACGCGTCGATCCAGAGTATCCCACAGGCGTTCAATAGGGTTGAGGTCTGGTGATTTAGAGGGTCATGGCAAGACATTGACGTTGGAATTCTGCAGAAAGTTCATTGTTGCACGTGCAGTATGAGGCCGGGCGTTGTCCCGTTGAAAAATCTGTGTCTGTTGGTCAATAATCGGGAGAAGGTGAAGCTCTAACACGTGGTTGATGTAACGTTGGGCTGTCAGGTTCCCTGGAACGATCACCAAGTCTGATTTCTGGTTGTATGAGATGGTTCCCCAAACCATGACGCTTTCTCCGCCAAATCTGTCCACCTGTCGGACGCAGATGGGCGCAAAACGTTTATGACGTCTCCTATACAGACGCTGTCTTCCGTCGTGACGTTGCAAAAGAAAACGTGATTCATCAGAAAACCAGATTCGCCTCCAGTTTTGTAAAGTCCGTATCCTTACGTTGTTGCACCACCTGAGTCGTCGGCGTCGATGTAGGGGGCGTAGTACAGGTCCAACAACTGGTCTACAGGCACGTAAACCCGCTTCTTTCAGACGGTTCCTAATCGTTTGAGCTGACACTCTCCTCAAACCTGGTATTTGTGTGGCAGTCACGGTTGGTAGGGCATGCCGATTACACAGGTGATGGACCCGGATGTACCGATCTTGAAGGGGGGGTCGTGATTCTTGGCCTTCCACTTCTCGGGCGATCGTTGGTCAAATTGAAGTTGTTGTAGCGGCTCCAACGTCGGGATATCGTTGTTTTGTGAACATTTAGGTGCCGTGCAACAGTTCCAAAACTTTCTCCGGCTTGAACACGACCAATGGCGATATTTCGGTCGGCAGCACTCAATCGTGGCATTTTTAACACAGCTTTTCGGCGACAAATGAATGAATATAATACGGAAGCACATGGGCTTTTATACACCCCTACATTAACTGCCATTTTCATGATTTGCATGTGTTTCTTTTGTGCGAAGTCACCATGAGGGTCATTTCATGCGTTGTGACGGAATAAGCAATAAAATACACTTATGCGTACAAATGCAGTTGTTTGGATGGTAATCTTCATTTATTACGTGTATCATTTCAATACATTCGAATAAAATTCAGTTTGGAAGCAATAACTTCATTCAAACGAATTTTTCATATCTGAGGACAGGGGTTGCGTTTCTTTTTTGACAGAGTTTATTTGGCTACGATCGGAACGGATCACAACGGTCCGACTCTCCAGGCAGACAACCTGTTTAATATATAATAGAGGTAGACCCTCCTTAAGGACAGACATGGGGTACTGGGGACACAATGTCATACTGTGGAAAATATATCGTGTGACTCATTTCCAAACCCTAAAGGACTTCATTTACAGATGACTGTCTTTCTTCAGTCGACCTGTCCACATACGTTCCTGACAACGAGCAACTCACGTGTCATGGAGTTTGTGAGAACCGATCAATGCCAATCCGATCCAATCCGACCGACCGCAGTTAACCGGAGTCTATGTTGGCTAAGATATCAATAAGTAGGAGAAAAGAGGCTGTGAAAACGTAGCTATCTACGTCCACATTCACATGCAGAGATGCCAACCTCTACGATTTTATCGTAGTCGCTACAAATTTTATACTTAAACTACGCCAATACGATTGCATTAGAAATTCTCACGAAATTTGATAAAAATTCATTAACATCCGGATATATAGACAAAAACATATATTTTCGTGGAATAAATACATTTTCGCCAAAAAGAGACGACACTAAGAAACGTAATGCTGATAATTTGTGAAATCTGCTGTTGGAGGTATGTGAAATTAAAGCTTCAGTCTTGATTAGTGTCATATTATCTTTCTCTGATTCCATAATGATTTTCAGTATGTAGTTGACTGTGTTACGAGAGTGTGTTTTATTGTCATTTGTAATATCACATTGATTAAGTGATAGTCATTATGGGTCACAATGTTTAAAGTTTTGAGTGTGGATTTTGGCTCACATCTCGTATCATATATGTTCAATGGCAATAGTATTTGTAGCGGCACGTCTTTTCGATAGTGCCTCCCTTGGCTTTATTTTGGTTTTTTTGACTTCCTGGTCTTGTCACGTCTTGTGTTTACGATGGCTTTAGTGAACGTTCTGAGAGAATAATGATGGAGCCGAGCTTTGCTAGAACATATATGTTCTATATGTTTTATATATGTATATATATATATGTTCTTCGAACTCGCTGCCTCTCTGCTCCCATGACATCTTCTCGTTCAATACAAAACATCCAAATGCACTAGTATGACGTTCAATAGTTATTATATACCCTCTTATCTTGCCTGAATCTGTTACTTAATAAGATAAGAAAGTAGAACCGGCAGGGGTTCAATACGGAATCTAGGGTGCAATACGGAATTTGACCATGTCATCCGTATTGCACCCCTGTATTATTATCCTAAGTTTACATGGGTATATCATAAATGATAGTATTCATTGAATTTCCAGTTGTCTATGATAGGGTCTTCGAATCCCGACTCACAATGATTATGTTTTGTCTACAACATATCTATATCACAATTCTGAAGGTTATAGAACATGCAACTGGCATACTATAACAGTTGATATAAATCTGACTCATTTTTGTCAATACAATTTCATATTGAAGTGAATCCAAGTAATGGTCACACCTGCCGCCAAAGCATTACGACTTGATAGCCACGTAACAAAATATGACACCACGTGCAGATTGTCATTTTTTTTCCCATACAAAGGCTTTGTGAACTGAACACTAACTTCTTTGTTCGACAATGGCTGACCTATTCAACTTCCCTGTCTGGATGCATGAAAGGTATTTTAGAAGCTGGTGAGCTGAGGTTGAAAAGAGAAAAGAGTTTTCTTCCTTCTTGAGCATAATACTGTTCTCTGTGTCTATAATGCATCGAACAATCCACTTGCCTCTTTACTGGTAACAACGCAGCGACTCTCTCAACCATACCAAAATGCCAGGAATTTCACGATAAACCACTAACATTGTGCGCTACATAGGTGACAACAAATAATGGCAATATAAATATATCCCGCACTGGTGGCGTATGTCAAGTGTTGTGCATGAAGTAGAAGTCTACCTCATGTCCCATACCAGACATGTGCACATATACTACTCACAATTCGATAGGGATCACATGTTATGAGTTCGGTTTATCCACCGCATACGTTGGAAATATGTATAAGACTTTTATAAAGAGTTGATGGTTCAGGAATTTTCATTGAAATTCCGACTTTTTTTAATATGACCTTTGATTTTAGCTATTTCAAAGTTAATGTCAGTAACGAGTGTGACCTCACCGTGCCTGAATGACAGCTTGGCATCGATGGTTCATGCTGGCAATAAGAACCCGGATGCTTCCCATTGGAAGGTTATTCCATACCTCGACCAGGGTTTTCCGAGTTCTTCCGAGTCCCGGGTTGTGCCTGACTTCCAGAAAGGGCAACCTTTAGCATGTTCCACACTTGTTCAATAGGGCTTGCGTCATTCCATATGGACAAGTGTTTCCTCTTCCAGAAACCTATCCACCACCTTGGACGGGCGTTAACGTCCATAAAGATGAACTCTGGACCAACGGCACCAGTGAAGGGTCTCACGTACACATTGCGGATTTCATCCCAGTACCGAACGCCTGTCGCCAGTAAGGAGAACTGTGCACAGTCGTTATGTGTCCAAGTGACATGATCATGAGCCCAAATCAAACGTTCCCGCCTGTGACGTATGGTCAATGAGATGCGAACACATGCCCTCCTGGAGTTTAGGCCAGCTGCATGAAGACGATTCCGTATTGTCTGGGTGGATACGTTAACGCGTTGAGGTCATCTCGGAGGCTGGTGGCTGTCAGGCATGACGTCATGCCTGAACGGTGATTAAATAGTCTTGTCGTTGTGTAGTCGAGCTTTGACGACCACAATCATGACGGTTGATGCCGGTTTCACACTCTGCTAGCAATGCTTTGGCTGACATTTAGTGCATTGGTAATGTTACGTTGTAAGAAGCCTGATTCAAGCATGCATATCCCCAATTGCTCTGACATCAAACGACATCTTTGACGTTGAGGAGGTATTACGAGTGTTAAAAGTAATGACAAACGTAACGAAATGTCAAAACCTTCATCAACAATACACACACAAAGTGTGAGCTGACAGCGTGAGGTTGCATGCTCATCTAATAGCATAAAATGCACGTGCAAATGTATATATGGCACTGCCTACATGTCCTTTTAACAATGTATCGTTCACCAACGGCAGTACAAAAACATGCTTGCACGTGTTCATCAAACTTTCTATGACACAAATTGTGAGTAGTATATTGAATCCTGAATATCATGATACACTCATGAATGTATTTCTTTACTCGACCCATTCGCTTCAGTCGACCTGTTCCAAAAAAACATAAACACCACATATCTCATCACATTGAGAACGCGGTTTTCAGCTAGTGATTATTGTGATGTGACAATATATGGTAGAAGATTAAGAAGTAAAAGTATCTGTTCAATAGCATAAACAATCAACACTTGAAGGTGAACTTTCGTTTTCAATGTTTGTTGAAAACACCAGGACTGAAAATTGTCACCAAGGTATAACCGTGATCTGGTATTATCCCCATTTGCAGATGATGCAGGCATCATCTATCCCTTGTTTCCAGGAACAAATAACACAGTTGAGTCATCACATTAAGTTTTAAGAAATGGGGAAACACGTCCATTTTGATAAATGAATCTGACTGTGTTGAATTGTTCCACAGAAACTTGAACTTTAAAAAATTTAAATATTAAACCTAAAACATATATGGTAGGCCGGGGATAAGCCGCTAGATTCCTGATAAATACTCATGCACTACAAATGCTATTTTGTGTAAATTATATCATTTTGAATTGGTAAAATCATCCTAATTATGGGCACATGACCTTGCTACGTTCTTTTCATCTATTTTAGAATCAGCTATCATCTATCTCAGCGGTGTGTGCCACTCAATGGATTGTCTGATTCAGACCTGATGGTTTACACACCGGAATACTTATTGCTGAAAGTGGCATTTAAAAATCGACCAAACAATTGTTTGTAAATCATTTTGTTATTAATTAGATATCCCCAAGATGTAGTTGTTTTATTATTTTAATCCATTCTGAATGATGCCATTCATTTCGTTCGGTTCTCATCAATTTGGGCTTTTATTGTTAATGTTTTCATTTGCAGTCTGTGAAGTTATTATTGTTGTCTTTCTTTAGTTATAAGAATAAACTTCATTAGCGTTTTGCGTTTATGAGGATATAAACGTAAAAGCCGATGTGCACACTTTGCGTAAATCTGCTACTATCAGTTCTTAAATTATTTAGATATCCCTTAGATGAAGGTGTCTATTATTTTAACCCATTCACCCCAAGCTAAAACCCATGAAGATCCAGGTTAGAATTGTTCTTAAGGAACCCATGCTTGTCGTAAGATGTAGTACTATACACAATGGTGGAACAGGACCACAAAGGTGCACCAAGCCTATAAGGTCCAAACTATCCAATTCGGCTCCCAGACTCAAAACTGCATTTCAGGTTTTGGACCACTCTTTGTTTGCATTCTTTTTCTTTGGTGGTTCCCAATAGACTATCCAACCCCAAGACAGGGAAAAAAATCACCAGTATGTCGATGTAAGTGTACACTAGGTACATAGGTATAGAACACAACAAATTCCCAGAACCAAGCTATCGTGCGAAGCCTATGCCGAGATCCGATCGGGTCGTTTGTCCCTCTGGGGAGCGAAGAGGAAGTACCACATATCACAAGCCCGATACTCGCGAATCCGAGGTGGTATAGACACCGAGCCACAGACGATAATAACTTCCGACGACAATAACTGTACTTTCCCCATTCGTGAGAAGACGGCAAAATACTTGATTTCGTCTACCTCTACCCACCCAACTAATTTTGCCCCGCGGCGGGCAAATTCCACATCGTTCTCGTGGATGACTACTGTTGACCGGAACACAAGGACAGACACCACTGATGCACCGACTGCCTGGCTGCTCTATTGGAACTCCCAACTCTCTTCAAGCGAGATAATTCTATGTGCAAGTGCAGCACCATCGACCACTGTGTCAACAGCAAGAAATGCGTTCTTTGGAAAAACAAAGTGATAGACTTCACACCACCCAAGGAGAAGTGACTTCCACTCGAGGTTCTGGAAGAAATCGTAATCCACTACTTTCTCTCAAATGTAGAGAACCTGTACGACGACGATTGACTCTCGTGGTGCCTGTGCTACCAATTCCTCATCGACGAGTTGGCAGCCAATTGTCCATGCAGCGAGAAAGAGTCTTGTATGTTCCGACAGCTATCAGGACAAGCAGAACCGCCACACCCCAACCAGTTTCAAAGGTCTACCCCAGGCACCCCCACTACATGAAGTAGAAAAAATATATGTGTACGCGATGGGGAAATATAGTATAAAGAAATACATATTTTTTGCAGCAATGCATATTGTATACAAGAGAGGAAATCCGCCTTTGCTTCCCACTCGAGGCATTCGACAAAGCAGAGGCTGCATACCGGAATGAGAACCCCATGGAGTATTTCAGTCCGAAAGCAATATGTGGGGACACTTCTCCAGCAGGCTCTCGAAGACTTCGGCCATGTCGGAAATAGTTGTCGTTTTCTGTGGCTTGGGGTCTATAGCGATATGTGGTACTTCCTCTTCGCTTCCCAAAGTGACAAACGACCTGATCGGATCTCGGCATAGGCTTCGCACGATAGCTTGGTTCTGGGCATTTTGTTGTGTTCTATACCTATGTACCTATTGCATCTCTAATTCGAGTGCACTTGCATTGACATACTGGTGAGTTTTTTCCCCGAAAACCCTGTCTTGGGGTTGGATAGTCTATTGGGAACCACCAAAGAAAAAGAATGCAAACAAAGAGTGGGCCAAAACCTCAAATACAGTTTTGTGCAAAAACACTCATTTTTTGTGACTCTGGGAGCCGAATTGGATAGTTTGGACATTATAGGCTTGGTACACCTTTGTGGTCCCGTTCCACCATTGTGTATACTACTTGCTGACTTTGTTGACACATGTGGCTGTATCCCATTTATTGAAGCTCACCTAAATTACACCCTTAGGGATGGAGACAAGAAACATATACATAAGCCTATCAATGATGTAGTGTGTAGCATTCCTTGATCCAGAAGAGATTGTTTCTAGGTAAATCCACTATCCATAGAATTAAGTTCAACTTTGTATCACCTTTATGATACATTTGAACTAATATTTAATCTCATTTCACGAAAACAAGAGGACGACACAGTGGACGATAAAAATCCCAATGACAGACTTATGGGTGATAAAAATTAAAAGAGGAAATCTATCAGAATAACAGGTTATTTCCACAAGAATGAGTGTGTAAAAGTACTCAATATCTTCTGAATTTTTAAAAACGAAAAAAACCTTGTCAGTTAAGATAGATGGCCTCGGACATCATCGTATGTGAGACTTCTTTAACATCAGACAAAATCTCCTCAACAAACAACTGAAGCAAAATGCTGGTGTTTGTGTGATCCATTGCTGCAAGAAGATATCACTCATTACTCTTGTATTGGCTGCAGATGACACACGAATTATCCTCAAGGGATCTCTCTCACATATGCATCTGTACCGGCTGTTTCCAGGAGTTGGTCGTGACGCAACAACAAGTCAGGAATCTTAAATGTAATCTGTCCCAAATGTCACTCCCAAGACGGTTTTGAAAAGATACCAGCTATCCTGTGGCACTTCACAGTAGATCTCTCACCAAGTTAAATCTTCCTCTCTTTCTGCATTCCAGGCTAATCTTAAACAGCTTCAAGAATAGGACTTTTGACTTATCATCTTTAATTTGGGCATTGATCAACCACACTGTGGACGGAATATTGCACCAACATATTATAATCTGTTTAAATGAGCATTTTTTGGTACAGTCAGGCTGCTTAGGGTCACTAAGAGTTCAGTTAATTGATAAAATAGATAGTGCATACTTGATGATAACCAAATTCTTAACGCAGAAGTGTAACAAAGCAAAGAAAAACGAGAGAGACAGTTAGTAACCTGAACATGTCCAATAGTTGTAGTAACTGAAACATTTAAGATTGTGTTGTATTACAAAAACAACTTTCCAGAGGGCTACAAGGATAATTTCAATACCTCATCCTCTCGATCAGATTTGTTTTCTCGAGTGTAAATGTTCTGTTTCAGACACCACTGTCCTCATGCCGTGGTTCACTATGAAACCCGGAGAGGACACTGTACAGCACGTTGTTGGTGGTGGAGGTGAGTTTATCCGAATCCATTGAGTGAGTGAATTTAGTTTTTCGCCGCAATCAGCAATAGTCCAGCTATATGACGGCAGTCTGTAAATAATCGAGTCTGGACCAGACAATCCAGTGATCAACAGCATTAGCATCGATCTGCGCAACTGGGAACCGATGACATGTGTCAACCAAGTCAGCGAGCCTGACCACCCGATCACATGAGTCGCCACTTACAACAAGCATGGGTTACTGAAGATCAATATTCTAACCCCGGACCCCACGGGTCCGAATCCATTGAATAAGTTTTATTGTGAACTCCCTTATTGTGATGGTGTAAATGCATCTAAATTAAGACTGTTTTGTGATTTCATGTTAGTGACCCTTGTACCTATGACCTTTAACAGTTTGGTTGTTTAGTGTTTCTGAATGAAATTGTACACCCGCGATTAATTTTTAAAGGATAGGAACCTGACAAATGTCATGGCATTAGTTTATAGCATTGATACAACTGCATCTGTTATGATACGTTTTGGTGTTACTTCCGTCCATGTATCCAGCAGAGAATTTTAAGAAATTTATAAAAGGTATAGCCAGGTTGGCTTACCTCAAACATTCAGTGACTCAGAAACGTCAGTAGAAAACACTCCCGATGGTAGTTCTACAATCTCGTAATTAAATTATTGACGAGATGAAAACTATTTCTGTTTCAGGTGTTGTGGCCATGCATCTGTAACTGTAGCCGTTTATACCTCGCGTTATAAGTGCTGTGCCGGGTGGACCGACTACAATGGAAACCAAAACTGCAACAGACGTAATTACTGTTACAAATCTATCACTTTTTACTTTTCTGTTGAACAAAAAGATCATGGATTAATACCACGGTTGTCTACTTCTCTGTTGTCGTTTCAGAACAATTGTAGACCATGTGATAGGTTGTTCTGAATTTGTTTAAAGAACAATTGACAATAATCTTCTAATTTTGTGCACTTTGTGTTCTTTCAGCAATCTGTTACCCGCAGTGTGCTAACGGTGGGACCTGCACGTCTCCAGGAAGATGTACATGCAGGCCCGGATATTATGGAGCGACATGCACTGGATGTAAGTACATATTTTGTAGTGTTTTCTAAAAATTCATAGAAAGGCAAGTTGCCTAGGGTTTTTTGTACTCCTATTGTCAGGCACCCGTGAAGATCCGGGTTAGAATTGGTCTTGGTCTAGATTGGCGTATTTACAGATCACCACCATATAGCTGGAATATTTGCTGAGTGCTCTGTTAAACAACCAACCAACCTATTGTGAGATGTCATACCGCTATTAGCAATAGTCTTTGATGGAGCCACAAATACTGTAATTCCGTGGCAGTCAGCTTGAGGAACAGTCATCGATGAATAACGGAACATTCAAACACTTGGGCTACCAAATCTTACTGTGAATCACGGGTTGAGTTCATTTTGTGTTGTAGCGAGATGGTACCCTATTTCATTTCTCTTCTCTTTTGGAGGGCCATCATTACCTGCCAAAGCATGGGCTGTTTTCTTGTGTATTGTGTCATCAAATTGGCCTGTTGCGAATGGGAAGGAGAGTCGAGTGGGATGTCATGTGTTGCTATTGTGAATGGGAAGGATGGTCGAATAGGCTGTCACATGTTGCTATTGTGAACGGGAAGGTGGACCAACAAGGATGTCACGTGTTCTATTGTGAACAGGAAGGAGGATGGACAAGGATGTCACGTGTTATTATCCTGTCATGTAAGGCGTCATGTGTTTCTATTGTGAACGGGAAGGATGGTCGACTAGGATGTCACGTGTTCTATTGTGAACGGGAAGGATGGTCAACTAGGACCAAATTAAGGCCTTGGATAAGTCCCTAATCCAGTTCCACCATTGTGTATACTACTACTGAGGTGCAAGCAAAATTTGATGAAAATCGGTCAAATAGTTTAGAAATATTGACTTTTAAGTGAGCATGGGGTCAGTCGGGAAAAGGCAAAATGTCCAACTTTTTGTCGTAATGAAGTCTTTATTAATCTAATGAAGTCATCGAGAGTGTACCCAATGCCGTTTTGCTATAGCGTAACTATCTGCCGAGATGCATGCAAAATGTCACGAAAATTGGTCAAATAGTTTAGAAATAATCACTTTGCAGTGAGCATGGGGTCGGTCTGGCAAAAGGCTAACAATCCAACGTATTGTCGTACTTGTTATATATTATTGAGGCGAGAGGTGTTTTAAGCGGAATGAAACCCAGCTCTCGGCAGTTCCCCCGAGCTGCCTTGCTACCATGTCGTTAGGACGTACTTGTCGCGATGTGTGAGCTGTCTGAGGCTGAATGAAACGCATGTCTCGATGAGGTGCTCGTCAATTTCGTACCGTTTACCCATGTTGTTCACGAGTTCTCTGCGCACGTTTTTCAAGGCTTCATCTAGACCCCGAAGTTCCCTAAGAGGAAATTCAAAACCGGGCAAGGGTTCGTCATATATTTGTTTGATTTCGTCTGACGCTTCTTTGGCATGCTGGGGCATTTCTCTCGGATCATCAGCGGCGCAAGCATCACCGAGTTCGGTCTGTACGTTTTGCAGATCTCAGACGACCTTCGGTGGAAGTTGTTTGGATCGTGCGCTGACACAATCTCGCAGGTTTAGTTCGTCACGTATCAGTTGACTACCGCCACAGCGACTGGCTAGTGTTGACAAGGCGAGCGGTTTTCGCGTGTGTTTGTTCATGAGATAGACCTCCGGATGAGCTTTCAATCGCAGCGTCCCTTCGTTGTCGATTTTGAAATTCGGATAGTCGCGACCCAATGGTTCGACGTAATTTTTATCGCACTTAAGGGCATCATTATGATCGTCCATGGCCCGCTTTAAAGGTGTTCGTTGCCCACGGTGTCGTCCATGAACGAGGTGTCCTTTGCTGCATCATCGTAGTTCAGCAGAGGCTGGTGGACGTCAAAATCGTCCATCTGAATATAATCAGCCATTTTTTATATTAAACTTAGTTATATACATAGTTTCAATATAAACAATGTCGCACTACCAACGAAAGCTAGATCCTTTCTGAAGATCGAGAGAGCCACTGGGTGTCAAAGCTGTGCGTCAGTTGGTGACCATCACCAACAATCCGAGCACTATCGATCAAAACCAAACACTGTTGGTTCGATTCCCCAATCTGGGCGCAAATGATGTCATCAAACCCGACATGGCTCAACTGGATTTTCAAATCACGTTGGAGTCCACGAACGACAAACGCACGATCATGCGCAACCTGAGTCGCGCCATTGTCTAGAAAACCGCCATCAAAATCAGCGGGACCTGTGGAGAACCGAGAACGAACGTGATAACATGTTGTATCAAGGGCTTTGTTGGGCTACCTGCAAATCGAACGACATCCATGTGGGAAGAGCTTTCATGCAAGACCAGCTTGATGGGATACCGGCAAAGTACGGGAACAGGTTTTGCATATCGCTCAACTTCGAGCAGCTCAAGGGACACATGTCGTTTTACCAGGCCTGGAATACGAACTCACGTGCAACAACTATGGCAAGTTTATCTTCCTGCCGGACGGCACCGGGGCCAGCTACATCGGTGATAACATCTCGCTGGAATTCGTCAAGGTCATGATCGAGGTACTAGCCCGACAGATTCGCAACCAGTACTCGGGAAAGCTATTCATCCTGTATGATCGCATGCTGAGGCACCGGACGATCATCAAGGACAAGAGCGACATGTTGTGGAACATCAACCTGAACTTGACGGCTCGATCAATGAAAGGCATCGTGATCATTCCCGTGGCGGAATACAATCCCGAGATCACGAAAGTGGAAGTGACCGTCGAGGTCACCCAACCAGTTGTTCAGACAAGGCATGTGAGTCCACCAGCAGTTGGATGAGATAAGAAAACTGCCAGCCATCAAGGAACACTCGCCTGAAGTCAACGATGTTGTCAAAGAACTGGGTTTGCCCTACGTGAAGATTGGTGATTGCCTGGAAAAACATTACGCGCTGCGGCTGGACATGTGATCCACGTACGACGACAGACACCGCATTGACAATGGCAGCGAGTGGATCACCATCCAAATCACCAAGAAAGCGCAAAGTCCGGTCGGCAAGTTAAATTTATATTTGTACTTGATTATGGACGCGCAACTCAATATAGACAATGGAAGATTCGTGCAAGCCATTTATTGATTTACCTCGCAATCCCCACTGCGCCATCATGCGTTGTCAGACAGGGTGCAGCAAGACCGCATTCATGCTGGACATGCTGGGAGGTTACTATCGTGATGTGTTTGACCACATCGTCATTCTCTGCCCCACTTTATGGGTGAACAAGACGTACACGAAGAGACTGTGGGTGATGACGGATCCGGACGTGCACAAAATCGATCCGGAAATTCGTCTGCAGGACTGGTTGTGCACTTACCACAACAAGCTGAAAGGAGATATGCTGTTCATCCTGGATGACTGCAGCGCCGACAAGGAGATGGTTAAAAAACGAGACGCTCTATCGTACCTGACCTTCTCGCACCGACACATGAAACAGAGCGTTTGGGTTTTGACGCAGAAATTCAGCTCGGTTCTAAAAGATATACAGACGCGATGGGTCGTCCTGTTTCACTGCAAGGACAGGGATTCGTTTGAGGACTGCTTGCGAGAAAACAGCGTGATCCCGAGCAAACAAGAATGGGAACAAGTAAAGAAACAGCGCGCGAAACGAAACTTGCCAAACTCCTGTTGAAAACCGACAAACCGGTTGGGTATAGAGTCTGCTAGCTTAAGCAAAAATCGAGCAAAATTCAAAAAGCTCTCGAGCAAAATGATGTTCGAAACTATCGGTGTGTGCAACTTGACTTTCATTTCGCTGTGTTTTGCGTACGTCGCATTTTATTTTGTTAGACTTAAAAATCATTTGTTACATTATAAGATTGAGTGCGACGAACTGCTCAAACAAATGTTGGATGATGATTATAATAAAAACGACAAGCGAGAGAGACTGGTGGCGCTCGCGGTCGGTGGCAAAGCCAAATAATACTTGGGTGGGGGCGACGACACTCCCGATAAAAATTCACAAAATGCCAGCCGAAGAAATCGACAGCTGTACGCGAGATACGAAGCCAGACTCGGCGCCGAAATGACGAAAACCATAGGGTCAGTCATAACGCAGGTCTACGCCGGCATAGCGTCGTACTTCCTTCCCATTCTGCCGGAACGTCGACTTTACCTGTTGGAAGATCTCGAGAAAGATCTGTTCATCGACCTCGCTTTGAGCGCATTTAGCTGCATGCTGTACCACAGATGTTTTTGGATCCGGTGACAGCGGCGATCATCACGGCAAAGCATTGTCAATTTAAAGAAGAAAAAAATAATAATGATAATAATATACAACATGGATGCACAACAGGAGGAGGAAACACCAACGCCAACTGAGGAAGCAACGACAACGACACAGATACGACTAGTCACCATCAAGAATCCTAAAAAAGTCGCTGCCGGTAGAAAAGGTGGTTTAGCCAAGCACCACAAAAATAATAATAATAATACCGATTACACTCAGTGGATTGTTGCTGCCGTGGCAACTGGATTAAGGGTGGGCGTCGTTATGCTGCCATATAATCACAAGCAACCACTGCAACAGCAGACGAAGCAATTAGAAATAAATCCCTATGTTATCTTATAATTTTTGTTTGAAAATATATATATTATATGCACATGATGTCGTCCGAAGGAAAAACATTCGTCAACGATGCATATCATGCCGCCGTGGTCGCCGGACTAAGCATAGGTTACGCTCGCTTAACGAAAATTGTTCTCAAACAGCCTACGATCAAACTCGATTTCAACATGCAGGACATGGGCATGCTCGTCATGGACTTAGGGATGGCGATGGCCACCGAGGACATTCTATTGAAACAAGGAATTTTACCGGAAAATATTTTGAAGTAATATTAAAAAACACATAATATAAAAAGAATGGCTACGATCGCCATGATTGTCGGTGGTGCATTAGTCAACGTCCTGGCATTTTCCGGCAGCAATTATCTCTTCTCCAAATTACGAACATCGAGCGCGGCCGAAATGGAAGTGGAACATAATCGTAACGATTTGGCCTTGGAGAAACTGCAAGTCGCGCAAGCCGAATACACCAAAAAAAGCGTGCAGAGAATACAGTTCATCAACGACCAACTATCAGGTAGAATACTACCTGCTCACCGGCAAACGACTCGAACCTCTCGGCGACGAAGCCATCCTCTTGCAGTTTTACATGCCTTCCCTGGAACAGAAAGACCGGGAACTGATTTTTGTGGCTCTGGGTCTAGCGGCCGTGTTGATCGCCAAACAATTAGACTAAAATATATTTAAGGGAATATACATAAAGATGGGAAGGTATGCACTGTATAACTGCATTACGTGCCATTATCGTTGTTGCAAAACCCATGGAGCGGACGTGGTACGAGGCCATCTCATCTACTTGATGAAAAGAGACTATCTCAACGATAAAAAAAACAAAACGTACAACCTATTAGAGATTTGACTTCGCACCTGACTATAGCGAACAACCTATCAGAGATTTGACTTCGCATCTGAATATAATTTTTTTTCATTTAGAAAAAAGTTTTCACACATTGATGTAGCAACGATGATTACTGTTCGAGAATTGAAAAAGATTGCCAAAAACGCGGAGTGATTGGTTACTCCCGTTTGTGGAAACCTCAGCTATTGAGATTGCTTGGCACCAACGAGCACATCCAGCCTTTCTTCAGAGACAAGCAAGAAGTCGTGGAACGTACCTAGACTTGCCACCTTACTACAAAAATAAAAAGGCCATTAATAACATTAAAAATAAAGACGATGCTTGTGCAGTATATGCGATGAGAGCTGCCAAATTTCCAGTAGCTATTAATAAGAATAGGCCTTCAAGCTATCCCGAAGACGACGGATATAACTGGGATGGCTTAGTTAAACCAACACCCATCTCCTACTGGACCCTATTTGAAAAAAATAAACCATTAAGCCATCAACATCTTCGACCACGAAGGCAATACAACCATCATGCACCGAATCAGTTCCATGCCAAATGATATGCACCGAGTCAATCGGAAAAGAGGGTATGTATCACTATATACATATTGAAAGTCTGAGCAGACTGTTATACGATCAATCGAAACACATCGGGGAAAAAACACTTTTGCGAAAGGTGCCAGCACGGCTTCACGCGAGCCAACCTGATGGAATCCCTACGGGAGGATTGCCGTGGGAGAGACGGCCGTCCGAATCGACATGCCCGACGAAAATGACAACATCTTGAAACTCGTCAACCACAATCATCAAATGCCCGTGCCTTACGTCATCTACTCCGACTTCGAAGCCCTCATCAAAAACGTCGACACCGTCACTCCATCCCAGGAAAGTTTCATGCATAAAACTCAAGAACACAAAGCCTGAGGGTTCTGGTACGTGGTCGTTTGATGCGACGGACAAACGAACGCTCCCGTGGTCCCAACACGGCCGAACGATTTTTCACGTGTTGGCAAAACGAAGAGAAAATCGTCAGGAAACAGTTGTACACCATCGTCCCCATGCGCATGACCAAAGACGACTGAAGTCACAAACGTGGCAAGGTAAGAATTGCCACGTTTGTGACTAACCCCTGAATGGGGATGTCGCGAGAGATCACTGCCACGACACCGGCAAGTACATAGGTGCGCTCACAACGGGTGCAACTTGAAGCTCAAAATCGATCCCAAAACCATCAAAATCCCAGTCGTGTCTCACAATCTTCACGGTTACGATTCTCACCTGATCATGCAGGCCATTGCGAAGGTCGACGGCAACATTACGTGCATCCCCAACAACATGGAAAAAGACATCTCGTTCTCGTTAGATGGTCTGAGATTTATCGACAGCGTTCAGTTCCTGCTGTTGTCTCTAGACAGTCTGGTGAATGCCAACGACCTTGGACGACTTTGACATCACCAATCGATACACCGACCCCGAGACTCGACCCTGCTGCTGAGGAAGGGCGTCTACCCCTACGAGTACATGGACGATTGGTCCAAGTTCGATGAGACACGATTACCTTCCATCGACGTCTTTTACAGCAACTTGACCAATTCCAATATCTCTCAGGATGATTACGCGCACGCGATTAACGTGTGGGACAAATTTGGCAGCAA
Source organism: Haliotis rubra (assembly GCF_003918875.1). NCBI lineage: Eukaryota > Metazoa > Mollusca > Gastropoda > Lepetellida > Haliotidae > Haliotis > Haliotis rubra. The sequence goes on along the minus strand of NW_025765167.1, from coordinate 25,631 downwards.
GAATTTTGGCGATTACCACGACCTGTACTTGAAAATCGACGTGCTCCTGCTGGCCAACGTGTTTGAGATATTAAAAAAAAAAATGTGCTCGAAACAGTACGGCCTGGACCCCGGTCTCTCTTGGGACGCCTTGTTGAGAAAGGCCAACGTGAAGCTGAAACTGCTAACGGATTACGACATGCACCTGTTCGTGAAGAAAGGCTTGCGAGGTGGGATTTCCATCTCCTCCAAACGATATGACAAAGGCAACAACAAGTACGTTCCAGGTCATGACCCCGGCAAACCGACCAAACACATACTCTATGTCGATGCCAACAACCCGTACAGCTAGGCCATGAGTCAGTATCTCCCCACCGGGCAATTCAATTGGGTCTCCTCGCCCAAGATAATTGACGTGAATAGCATCGCTCCGGATTCGAACAAAGGCTACGTGCTCGAAGTGGACTTGGACTATCCCGAAGAACTACACGAATCACACAACAGCTATCCGCTAGGTCCTGAACGATTGATGGTGAACCCGGACTGGATGTCTGAATATCAACGAAACTTGCTGGGAAACAATAAAGTGAATACGTAAAAAAAAAACTCGTAACGAACTTGACAAGACAAACAAGACAAAATACATCGTTCACTATCGCAACCTGCAGCTGTACTTGTCACTGGGAATGAAGCTCATGAAAATACACAGGGTGCTCGAGTTCGATCAAAGTCCTTGGATGAAGCCCTACACCAGAATGAACACGGATTTACGAAAGCTGGTCACGAGCGATTTCGAGAAAAACTTGTACAAGCTCAAAGACAACTCGGTGTTCGGCAAAACAATGGAAAATTTGAAAAAAACTCGAGAACGTGAAGCTAGTCATAGCCAGCCTGAGGTTCAATCGAAGTAAAATATTCAATGACAACTTGGCAGCACTACACATGAACAAAAGTCACATCAACAAGATGTCGCTGTCTCCCATGGACACGAAATGATGGATCGCCATCGAGGACGTCACAACTTACGCGTATGGACACACGCACATATTAAATAATTAAAACGCACGCAATACATACATCATGGAGAAAATGTATTACAGCCCACGCCGGTACTGGAAAGGTGTGGACGCCATCCTGAAACTCACCAAAGGCGCTAGAGTCTCGGAAGACATCGCCATAGCTTGGCTTAAAAAAACAAGCTATCTGGCAAGTTTACCTGCCGGCGCCTCGGTACATCCCGAGAAGAAAATTTGGCATTTTGACGCTGAATCGCGTTCACCAAGCCGACCTCCTGTTTCTACCTCACGACAGGGTGAGCGGCAAAACCTACAAGTACGCCCTGACAGTCGTCAACATCACCAGTCGCTACAAGGAAGCCGAACCGTTGATGACAAAAGATTCGAACAAAGTCGCCAAAGCCTTAGAATGCATCTACAAATGCAGTCGATTGACCTGGCCTGCCAGATTGCAAATCGATCCCGGATGCGAGTTCATGGGAGCCGTGTCACAACTGCTGTCCAGGTGAGACGAGGCATGGCAGGAGCTCACCGAAGCCAAGCCATAGTCGAGAGATGCAATCCCACCTTAGCCGAACGCCTGTTCTCACATCAGTACTCGCAGGATTTAATGGATCCCCAAAACAGAAACACGGAATGGGTCATACGCTTGCCTAGAGTGGTGGATGCCATCAACAATGAAGTCACCAGACTTGTCGGCAAGAGACCCGTCGAAGCCATCAAAATGAAATCTGTCGAATCGACATCGGCAGCAGGACGTCGCGATATAACAGAGAAACAATTACCGGACTGGGTCAGCGTTAGGTACTTGTACCAGCTGGGAGAATACGAGGGAGACAACAGAAAACGCACCACCGATCTGATATGGTCCATGAAAACGTACAACGTAGACCTGGTCGACATCAAAGACAACGAACCGAACTTGTACTACTTGAAAGACGGACCGCCGAGAGCTTTCGTCAGAGAGGAGTTGATGATCGTACCTCATGACACAGTCCTTTTTCGATCGCCCACTGTATGATATAGTTCTCATGATTATTTCTCTGTGTGTGTGCTATTAAGGTTGCGGTATGCTATGTGGCTATAGACGCAAAGTTAACGCAACAATATGTCAGAGTTGTATTTTCTCGTGTTATCAGCCATCAATTTCAAAGCCTAAATTCGTCTCTCACAAACACCCCTTTTAATTTTAACATCAGAGCCGTGGTGACTATACAGTCTGAATAGGGCATCCAAGTCGCAAACGTTTCTGCTCAAAGTGTGATTCGAATGCTGGAACTTAGGATAGTGAGCCTAGCTCTGTTACCATTACATTCGGAGGACGCTGATAGCACTTGCAAATGAAAGCTACTTATCGATATAAGCTGTACGACTGTCAATAGAGAGAGACGACCCACCATCATTCTAACCATATTTTTACTCCCACATGAGCAATGGATCGTAAAATTGAGGAATCTGGTCCAAAACTATCATTACATAATGTAGCCAACAGGCAGCCAGCTCTACAGCGAGCTGCACATTGTGAATAATGGCCGAGCCGAGACACACACACAAACACACACTGCGACTCGCCCACAGCACTCGCTCGGTACTACCCAGACGGCAGCGAGGCGACCCGAGGGGACTGCCGAGAGCTGCGGTATGATTTAGTGGAAATAAACATAACGTAGCCAGCCAGCCAGCAAGCCAGCCGGTCGGCTGTACAAGCCGAGCCAAGACTCACACACACTGCGACTGGCTCACAGCGCTCGCTCGGTGATACCGAGTCGGCAGCTCGGCGACCCGGGGGAACTGCCGAGAGATGCGTTTCATTCACCTTCAGATATCTGTAGCCTCGCTAGTCAGCCGGCCGTGCATCATCATAGCCGAGCCGAGACACATGCACACACACAATTATACTCGTCCACGGCGCTCGCTCAGGGCAACCCCCGAGACGGTAGCGAGGTGATGACTGCTGAGACCTTGGTTACATTCACCTTCAGACAGCTCACACATCGCGACAAGTACTTCCTAATGAGATGGTAGCAAGGCAGCTCGGGGGAACTGCCGAGAGCTGCGTTTCATTCGGCTTAAAACACCTCTCGCCTCGATAATATATAACAAGTACGACAATACGTTGGATTGTTAGCCTTTCGCCAGACCAACGCGATGCTCACTAAAAAGTGATTATTTCCTAAACTATTTGACCGATTTTCGTGAAATCTTGCATGCATCTCGGCAGATAGTTACGCTATAGCAAAATTGCATTGGGAACACTCTCAATGACTTCATTACATTCATTAAGACTTGATTACGACAAAAAGTTGGACATTGTGCCATTGTGTTTGACATTTTCCTGACTAACGCCATGCTTACTTAAAAGTCAATATTTCAGAAACTATTTGACCGATTTTCATCAAATTTGGCTTGCACCTCAGTAGTAGTATACACAATGGTGAAACTGGATTAGGGACTTATTTGAGTCCTTGGGGAAGTACCTGATCCAGTTCCACCATTGTGTATACTACTCATGTTCTATTGTGAATGGGAAGGATTGTCGACTAGGGTGTCAGGTGTTCTTTTGTGAACGGGAAGGATGGTCGACTAGGATATTACATGTTCTATTGTGAACGGGAAGGATGGTCGACTAGGATGTCACGTGTTTCTATTCTAAACGGGAAGGATGGTAGACTAGGATGTCACGTGTTCTATTGTGAACGGGAAGGATGGTCGACTAGGATGTCACGTGTTCTATTGTGAACAGGAAGGATGGTCGACCTGGATCTCAAGTGTTGTTATCCTGTCGTATAAAGCGTCATGTGTTGCTATTGTGAAGGGAAGGATGGTCGACTAGGATGTCGCATATTGCTATTGTGAACCAGAAAGAAGATCGACTATGGTGAAATAGAAAATAGAAACACGTGACGCCCTACACGACCCTTCTCATTCAGGATGACAACACGTGACATCCTGGTCAACCGCACATTCCGTTCACAATAGCAACACGTGACTTCCTAGTCGACCCTACTTCTCGTTCACAAGAGCAACACGTGACATCCTAGTCGACCCTACTTCCCGTTCACAAGAGAAACACGTGACATCATAGTCGACTCTTCTTCCCATTTACAATAGAAACACGTGACTTTCTAGTCGACCCTACATCCCATTCACAACAGCAACACGTGACATCATAGCCGACCCTACTTCCCATTCACAACAGCAACACGTGACATCCTAGTCGACCCTACATCCCTTTCAAAATAGCAAACAGCTATTGTGTTGCTCTTGTGAACATGAAGTAGGGCCACGTAGGATGTCACGTGTTACTCTTGTGAACGGGAAGTAGGATCGACTAGGATGTCACGTGTTGCTATTGTGAACGTTAGGTAGGGTTTACCGGGATGTCACGTGTTGTTATCCTGAATCAGAAAAAGGGTCGTGTTGGGGCAGCACGTGTTGCTATTGGGAACGGGTGAGGGGTCGACTATTATGTCACGTGTTGCTATTGTGAACACGAAAGGGGATCGACTAAGGCGCCACGTGTTGCTATTGTAAACATGAAGTAGGGTCGACTCAGGTGTCACGTGTTGTTATTGTGATCTGGTATGAGGGTAGACTAGGAGGTCAGGTGTTGCTCTTGTGAACGGGAAGGAGGGTCGACTGGCGTGCCATGTATTGTTATTGTCAGCGGGAAGGCTGTCGACTCTTATGTCACGTGTTACTGTTGTAAATGGGAAGGAGGGTCGACTGGTGTGCCATGACCTAAAAATATTAATGTCAATTCGGCAAACTGAGGATTTGCATAAGCGTCTCTATGACACAGGTGAAGCGATTGATAATATTATTCGTTATTTATATAAGGTAACTGTATAAATGTACATATCTTCACTTTTCACTATCTGATTAATGTAAGACGGTGCCATGAACTGTTGATATTTTCAGTCGATTGTAACCGTGAACGGCCCTGCTACCCTGGAGACTGTCAACGCAACGGTTTGAGCGTGGTGTGCAACTGCATGCGTGACTTCAGTAATCAATATTGTAATCACCGTAAGTAGTGAACCTTACGGTTTCTCCCACAATATAACTATAACTGCTGCTTTAAAATAAACCTTTAAATTTACAAATGCTGTCAAGTTAAAGAATAGACAGACATATGTGGCAAGTCATTATCTCTCATAATTTCACGAGCCCTTATGCATTTTAATTGTACTTGGACTAACTGAACAGCGAAGGTTTTCGTACCCGTGATATTTGCCTGATAATTTGATATTTTGACTTGTACCAGATGGTCTCGTGTTTGTTTTCTTGAACGATTGATTTGCCTTTGCTTGTGTTTATGACCGGTGACGTTACAGGTGCGGCAGGACACGCATATGTGAACACTTCGTATCATTACCATTCTGTAGTCACATTTAAAATCACATACTACTAAGAATCATTTCATATGGTCGGAATGTCATAATGGGCTCAACTCTTAGCAGAAATGATGTGGAAATTGAGTTGTATTCTTTGCTTTAACTGAATTTGCGCATTTGCAATTATAGGACAAAGTGTCTTTGTCAGTTTTACTCGATCTAAAGGGAAGCAATTGCAATCATTTTCTCTTCCATGATTTACACCTCAGAGAGAGTCCGCCTCCGTGGTGTAGTGGTTAGAACGTCCGCCCGGAGAGCGGAAGGTCGCGGGTTCGATCCCCGACCGCGTCATACCAAAATACGTTAAAATATGGTACTTGTTGGTTCCTGTCTAGCGCTCAGCATTAATGGGTATAACAAGGACTTGTCGGCTCGGAAGCAGTGTAATGTATCTGGGTGGGTATTCATACTTAACTGCAGCATGGTATCTCAGTGAGCTATCTCTATAAAACTAGCTTAAGTCTGGGCTAGTACAAGCAACCACACATACACACGCATGCAAGTCATCATATGAGCGAAATAATCTTAAGTACGACGTTAAACCCCATTTCACCTCAGTTCACCTTAAAGTGAGTGAGTTTGTTTGACGCCGCTTTTAGGAATATTCCAGTAATATCACGGCGGGGGACACCAGAAATGGGCTTCACATATTGTACCCATGTGGGAAAATACATCTTAGGACATAGTGTTAATTACCAAACTAGTAAAACATAAGGTGACCCGTGAAGATCCGGTTTAGAATTGGTCTTCAGTAACCCATGCTTGTCGTAAGGGGCGACTAAAGGGACTGGGTGGTCGTATCCTCATTGTGTAAATGGATGCTCATGCTGTTGATCACACGATTGTCTCATCCAGGCTCGATAATTTACAAACATCTGCCACATAAATAAGCAGGATTATTACTGAGTGCGGTGTAAACAACAAACCAACCAACCAATAATACATGAGGACATTAATGTTTAATTTATTCCATTTGACATAACAGTGGATGATAACCAAACGCCGGAGGTCACACAGATGACGGCACAGTTTTCCTACTGGGGATATGACGGTGATACAAAGAGAGAGATCTTTGGATTTATAGCGGATGCAACAGGCAAGACAGAGGAGGTCAAAGTGTGGACAAACCGCCAAAAACTCAACAAGCTGAACGTGACTGCTGGGGCTATGTTTAAAGGCCCAGATCTACTATACCCCCCTAACTACATCAGGGATGCCAAGACGGGGATTGCCAGAGCCTATTTCAAGCTGAGTTAGTAATTCCATACACAATTTGTTACACAGAATGGGTTGCTTGGTTTGTCGCGAAAGGGAGCAGGTTTCTAATGTCGTGTCATTTCCGGGTGATTTTAGTACGCATCTAGCAGCATTCCACTAACATTGCTGCACTAGACTTGAAATTGGCTACTTGGGGAATTGAACTAGCCGTGACAACTGAACTGTTTAACCATCAACACTCTGTGGGTATCATACTTATTATTATCGTAGATATGAGACACATGACTTTTCTAATGAAAACAATGTTCAATTAAATTGGTAAGTAATCCTGTTTTAAACGCACGTGGAATCAAAGAGATATTTCTACACAATAGGAAAGGTGGTTATAAGGCGTACTGAATCGATGACAATAAAACGAAAGTTTAAAATATATTCAGCATTGTTAAATGCAATTCAATTTAATTGATTAAATTATTATCAGACGTCTTTCCCTACAGTCAATCTTCGTTTCTCAACGTTTAGGTGGACCCACTTTAGGATCTGAAGACGATGAGTTTCCATGTGATGAAGCCGTTGACCCCGAGAATCCGAAGGAGATGGTCCAATGCTCTTTTACGAAAAATGATATCTCCCGTTTGAATGAGGGCGAGAGGTAGGTCCCTTAAAATAATCTAGAGGTATCTCTCACTGTCTGTAGTATCGTTATTCAGTAGAGTTTCGTTTGGTTCGGTTGTTGTTTAACGCCGTGCGGCAATATACCAGCTATATGGCGGCCATATGGACCAGACAATCCAGTGATCATCATCATTGGCATCGATCTACACATTTGGAATGCGATGACATGTGTCAACTAGTGTTGGGAATTGGTTAAAATCTCATAATTGATGATTGGTTCATTACTACCGATCAATCATCGAAAAAAATTGGTAAGCGTCATTTATGAAATTTGTTAATGCACATAAAAATAAGGAAAAAAACAAGTAGTTCTTTTGGCAAAATTTCACATCTTTAAAGGATGACTAGTATGTTAGGAACATAAATTTCTTGGAATCTTTAAGATAAATTCAATCATGACTGGAAACGAGCTTGTAATGCTTACGAAATGTAACAGACACAACCAACCATGTGAAAAATATTGTTAATGAAAACAAGTGTTCCAGAATAGTTCGTGTTCGATTATGAGAAATTGTGATCGATTGCTTGGTCGTTTAGTCACTACGACCAATCTTCGATTATTTCAATTAATCGGACCACCACTAGTGTCAACCAAGTCAGCGTGTCTGACCACCCGATCGCTTCTTACGACAAGCATGGGTTGCTGAAGACATCTAACGGATCTTCAGGGAATATTCAGTAGAGATTAAATGAGTTGAGTTTTAAGCCGCACTCAACAATAGTCCAGCCTTATGGCGGCGGTCTGCAAATAATCGAGTCTGGACCAGACAATCCAGTGATCTATTCAGTAGAGATGAAACATGAATGATATATGAAATCGATGAAATACATCAATGTTATCTCTAGGTATACGGAAGTGCGTTCTCAGACATCGTTGTCGGTTTCATCCCATTCCTTGAACAATACCCTCAACATGTCTATTTGGCAACGTGTTGATAATATTTGTTTCTTGTCAAAAAAGTCATGACGTGATGGTGAGCATTCGTCAACACTCGCTCCTTTCCCTAACCTCCAAGAAGAGTCGTCCCCCTATCGATTGTTATCATCACTGACCCGACCTGAGAAGATCCTCGTAAGGTGATCTACAGTAAGCTATGCTTGTGTAAGAGGCGATTTAACGAGATCGGTTTGCGTAGATTCATCACGTTTCGTGCGACGTTTTGATACAGATTCGTGTACCGTTGTCAACCAGAAATGACTGCTTGACAACATTACAAGAACCTGTATCGAAACGTGGCACTCTCGTAATAAAGAAGTAACTGTTATTATCCATAAAGTTTGCCTATTTGGATCTATTTGTGTGGGGCTTTTCTCAAGGTTATTTCATTTATATATCCCCTTTACTATGTATTAAGAGTTTCACAATCATATATTGATATACAAATGATCAACTTTGATCTTAAAACATTGTGCTTACATTTTCAATTTGATAGAGATGTTATAGTCTCACGTTTCTTGGGTTCTTCAAATATTTTCAACCTATTCATTTAAAATCCAACCAGTGGTATGGCAGGAAGATTACACGAATTCTTCACTTTAAGAGTTATTTAAAGTGAATAATGTTTTGTCATTGGAATTTCGAAGTTTCAACCACCCACTTGGAATCTCAGCATGGTCTTGGACCACTTACGCAATGTCTTAGTAGATGCGTCGAGTTTCTTGTTTGCGGTCGTCCCAGCAGTTCGTAATGAGGAGAATAACTCAGGGTCGAGGTTGGCAATAAGGCGCAGCTTTTCCTGCTCTGTACAACCCACCGGCTTCTAGATGTAATCCCTTGTCATCACATTATTACTGCACTTCTCAATTGTCTTCTTATCCTTTTTGTTAATTATGTACTGCATATATAACCCGGTTTTCCACCCTATTCATGTCTGCTTGACAACAATACAAGAATATGAATCGAAACATCACATCACCTGAATAAAGATGTTCATCCATAAAGCTCGTCCTTTTTTATCAAACCCAGCTCAGTCAGTGTCCTCCAGTGCGCGGTGTTGATGGAAAGGCGCTGTTCTCCATGAAATAAGAGCTGACAGCGAGCGACGATCAATCAGTAGTAATTCGCATATAAGACATATAGAGTGAGTGAGTTTAGTTTTACGCCGTACGCAGCAATATTCCAGTCAGCCAAACCACCTGATCCCGTTAGTCGCCCCTTTACGACAAGCATGGGTTACTGAAGATCAATATAACGCGGACCTTCACGGGTAAAGACATACAGACTTAAATGGGAAAAGACCACTGGATTTTGAAGCATTGGTAGCTTTAGGGAAATGCAGTTAAAAGCGTGAACTAGAGTTTATCTTCCTTTTTTCCGGAACAACTCTTTTCCTGACGTCGTCGTGTTTGTGTTTCGTAGGAAGAAAGACAAGGCAGAAGGTCAATTTCTTTAGGGGATGGTGAGCTGCTGAGTTTGTTTATCATGTATTTTATAGTCAACTAAAGAAGTTTGAACTCAACGTCTTCCTTCGTCTTCGTCAACGTACACTCCGTCTTAATTCCGAGCCAGTTCCCCTGTAGACACATATCTACACGTTGACATAAGCACACACCATCACTACAGCAGTACTATTTGTCTAAACGAAAGAGAAGCGTAATACGTACATTTTCCGTAGGACAAAGGAAAACAACTACAAAATTCTTTATGAATAAACACAAACCCACAGGATACAATCAATCGGGCAAACCACATGTCTTACGAGGACGAGGCGTGCGAAAAGCAATAATCAGCGACGCGTGTGCAGACGAATGATCGTTCGAGACCAGGGTCCCGTTCCTCAAAACGATCGTAGCGCTAAGATGATCGTAACTCCCATACTTTAACATACGCTTACAACTGTCGCAGAGCTACGATCGCTTTCGGGAACAGGGTCCAGGAACTGATCGCAGTTCTTCGTTTCGAGTCGTAAACAATAAATACAGAAAGTAGGAATTGCAGGATAAGTATGCAAATATAGAAAATATATAAATTTTACTAATACTACATATATACTGAACCACAAAAGAAATGTCGCACTGATACCGGTTTCTTACAGCACACACTTTAACTCACTCAAATTAACAATCAAAACGGAGGATTGAGTTCAAACTTGACAATTATGGTTAACACATTTCGGGAATCACATTTAGAGTTCACACAAACAAAATGACCAAAAAAGGTACCAGTAAGATACCCGAAAGTCAGTATTGTGTGTGGTCTCTATGCGCATCGATGAAAGCGTTGCATCGTTTGTACAAAGGTGTTCTATTGGACTCAAATCAAGACTGAGTGCAGGCTATTGTGGGGTTTGGATGCCATGTTGTCTTAGGAAGCCCAATGTTACTCTGGCAGTGTGGGCACGAGCTTTGTCTTGCTGGAAGATGTGATTTCTGTAATGTCTAAAATGTGGTAAAACGTGGGGTCTAATGACTTGGTCAATATAGCAAGCAGCTGTCACGTCAATTGCTCATCCTGGACCGAGATTCTTGAACAACACGGTGCTAACTATCTGGTTCAGACCGATTGCGCCCCACACCATGATGCTTGGACCACCCCATAAGTCTCTTTCAACAATACTCTATTGGAAAACAGTTCCCCATGCACGCTTTCACCATACTCTCACTCTGCCATCGACCGTCGAAGCACAGTATCGGCTTTCATGAGATAAAAGCACAGTTCTCAATTGTCGATAACGCAAATTTCGATGCTGAGTTGCCCATTGCAGTCGGTTTTAGTGATGATTAGCGGTGAGGACAGGACTACGATATGGTCTGTGACAGCAGAGGTTTCTCCCGCGCAAACGTCGATGCACTGTATCGGCATTGATGGGTCTGTTGTGGGTCCCAATGGTCTGGCGTGCTGTTTCCGTCGCTCTGGGGAAGCGATCCTGCAGATGGTGTCGGCCTTGACGTTGTGATGTGACTGAAGGTCGCCCACTGCGTGGACGGTCTTGGATGCTGTTAGTGACCTGATACCGCTCCTGCTGTCGGCAGACTGAACATTAAACAGGAACATTAAAATGATTGGCTACCCTCCATGCAGTCTGGCCAACTTGCAATCGTCCCAAGACTTGGTTCCTCTGATCTCTCGTAAGTCGTGCCATGGCGATTGTGTCAAAACAAAAAATGATTTCAGGCGAGTTTAGGACTCATTTTCATTGGTAGGATTGTCACTATATGCACGTGCATTTTCATTTTCACGAATGTCATACGGAACCTTTTACCACGTCTGCCATTTTAGGTGCGTTTGGTCGATATGGTTTTTCATCCGAAAACACACTGATGTTGGTAATAACTGTCAATTTTGATTGAAAAACATGTTAATAAAACGATACAATCATAATATAAAACACCATTTTGTGTGAACAAAATCTTGCATTTTGGTTCTGAAAAGCGACGTTTCTTTTGTGGTTCATTTTACATATCCCCCATATCACTTTCATGGTAATCGTCATATACATGTTTATTCCAATTTATGATCGAAGACAAACTGTTTCTGTTCAGGTTAAAGTTGACCTTCCACGTTTCAAGTGGTGGCTATCGAAGACTGACCGGATTAAGCGCTTCAGCCACGCAGCACTATACCGGCACTCAGGCTACCAGCACTGTATCTTTCCACCTTGACATGACTAAACCTGTGTACAACGACCCCAATGATGCCTTTCAGGTTCACCCAGAATTCACAAAAGTAAGTAATACTATAATATATCCTTAGCCAGTAAACAGTTAATCCTGCATGCAATGTGTGAGTGAGTGAGTTTAGTTTTACGCCACTTTTAACAATATTCAAGCAATATCACTGCAGGGGACACCAGAATTGGGATTTTCGAACCCGGGTATTCGAGGTGACAAACCAACGCTTGAACCACGAGGCTACCCCACCGCACCCTTGCATGCAATGACTGATTATAGTGATATGAAATAATCAGATGTTCTAAAGGTGTCTTGTTTGAGTAATAATGTTCATCTCCATCAAGAGCCTTACATGAGAACTCGTTCATTCCTCCCTTTGTTATCAAAATGTCGTTTGTTTTCTAACCATTTTACAATATGAAACAGTTTTCATTGCATGCATAACTACAGAGTTATATATATATATTACATAGATAAATAAAAACAGAATGCCTTTTTCTCCAACATGTTTCGTTCTTTACTCTTCAGGGAGATTATAGCGGTTACAGTATGACGTCATTACATATATATTGTGACGTCACAATAGAGACAACATTCTAGAGCGACAAGGTCACAGCTTGCAATGGTTTAACATTGGTTTGAACTTGTCTGTGAAGTAGTGTTCTTTTAAAATTCGTTTTACTTTGTCCGAATTTTGAACTTGATAAAAAGGAAATATTGTAAATTTAACAACGTTTCCTTTCGCACAGACATCTAGATGTTCACTCAGTGGGATACGTCGGGTTTCACGACACTTTATTTGTTGTTTGTGGACACGAACCCGGGCTCTTAAATTTTCTGATTGACCAATATACTGTTCATTACAGCCTGTGCATGTTATGACATATATTATGTTTTTGCAAGAGCAGTATTTACAAAATATTCTGATATTTACATACTGATTTCACTGAAAAATGTTGTCTATGCGATGTGAATTAGCTTTCAAGAAATATTCTACATTTGTGAAACTTTGGATCAGCATGTCTCTAAGAGTTTAGCTTCACGGTATATTTTTAGATGATGGATGAGTTGCATTGGTTTTCTTTGTCCTTAAATAGCAACCAATCAACATAAAATGGGATGGTTGGAGAGATTTACAATCTGGATTGGACAAGTACACATGGGAAGCCTTCAAACTTGAACCCAGTCCGAACGGAAGCTTGATGGAAGTTGACAAGTTGAGACCTGTTGTTCACAGACAAGTTGACCACACCGATCCAATTTCCTATCCTCTTCCCTATGCCCCAGACAGACCAGGGATGTATTCCTTCGTCCTTGAAGCAGCCGACAAGGCCAATAACTCTGTATACATGAGAAGGTTTGCTCTATACGACAAGGAGTCATCTGTTACGACTGATCCAGACCATGCCCTGTACATATCATCAGCAGTGCAAGACCATGGCTTCCAGTGGATGACCGATGCCTCCACGCCACTAGTCACCAACTGGCAAGATCATTTTCTGAACTACGTCCATGAAAGTGGTAAATTCCTGAACAGCATCCTCCCCTTCCGTGTGAAGGTTGTAGAAGACCCACCCATCTACAAGGAAGTACCTCATACAAATGATGATCATTATGGCAGAAGAACCAGAGCGGCTATCCCCAATGTACGTGGCATTGTGAGGTTTGAGTGGACGCATGCCGTCAACAAGAGTGGAGGCAGACCGCTTCACACACCAGTAAACTGGAATGATATCTCCGGTCTGAACACAACAAAGCAGTCAACAGTTGGTTGGTAGTATTCTGTAATGTTATTGTTGGTTAGTAGTGTTTTCGTAAGGTCGGACAAATGATATTTAAACTTTTGCGTCTGGTCAAATGTGTGACGCAAAAGACCCGTTTTCGTTTTAATTCATAGTGTGCATCTGAAGGTACTCGGGCATGTGAGGGGGTCATAAGTTATTCGTGTTGGCATTGTCCAGTGTTTGTGGACAGATAACCTCTGGAAATAACCAGCACAATTCATTAAACAATTCATCTGTTCTTTTACGGATTTCATGACACAAATAAGACAAAAAGTTAATGTATGTGTATTTGATAAAATGATATGGTTCAGCAGGAGTGAGTGAGTGAGTGAGTTTAGATTAACGCCACACTCAGCAATATTACAGCTATATGGCGGCGGTCTGTAAATAATCGAGTCTGGACCAGACAATCCAGTGATCAACAGCATGAGCATCGATCTGCGCAATTGGGAACCGATGACATGTGTCAACCAAGTCAGCAAGCCTGACCACCCGATCCCGTTAGTCGCCTCTTACGACAAGCATAGTCGCCTATTGTAGCAAGCATAGGTTGCTGAAGACCTATTCTACCCCGGATCTTCACGGGTCGGTTCAGCGGGACATTTCTTTACAAATTATGCATATACTGGACGTGTTTGCGTTACCAATACCATACGAGTCTTTTGTCCTTCAGCTGGTGTAACAAGCGGAACCACAGTTACTGTGTGGGTAAGAGCCCGGGACATCCTTGACAACAGGAAAGTCGACTCGACAAGTGTAACCTACGACTTCACCGAACCACAGTTCACTTTGATGGCATTCCACAAAAATGAAAAATCCAACATTCCCTTCAGTTCCGGGTAAGAGAAAGGAGATTGTAACTTGGCCTGACTGCAGAGTGACCCTCTTTTGCAGAACTATTGTAGAATCTAAGATCTGTGTTAAGTTCGCATGTTCAGATTTTTAAGAAAGTATTTTTCACATTTTCATTCAGAATGTATTGATTCTTTATATATTTTTTCATGTTATGAGCTTCATTTCGTGTTACAGTATCAAAGATAATAGGACTTTCTCTTTACAACTATTATAATATTTCTATCTCTAATTACTCATTATTTTTTGCAAAATTCCAAATTGATTTCCTGTTTATTGGCCCGTGTTCTTCGTCCTAAAATCAACTTATGTTTATCAGTTAATTTGTATCCGTGCAACGAAAAACGTCTGTTTGACACATGGAACGAGCTACAAAATGTAAAGGGGAAACAACAAACAAACAAACAAAACAACAAACCAAAGGTGTGGTATATTAACAACGTTTACATGTATATTGCTGAAGTATCAGCAGTGATATTTACAATGTAAGTACATAGTAACATATATATCTTTCGACTTTCCAGTCATACCTCTAAAGACTATCTTTTATATATAGACCGCCTCCGTGGTGTAGCGGTTAGAGCGTCCGCTCGGAGAGCGGAAGGTCGCGGGTTCCATCCCCGACCGCTTCATACCAAAAAGACGTTAAATATGGTACTTGTTGGTCCCTGCCTGACGCTCGGCATTAATGGGTACACCAAGGACTGGTCGGCTCGGAGTCAGTATAATGTGTCTGAGTAGGGTATTCATGCTTCCCTGCGGCATGGTATCTCAGTGGGCTAGCACTATAAAACCAGCTTCAGGCTGGGCTAGTACAAGCAGTCGCACATACACATACACACGCATGCACGTCGTCATATGAGCGAAATAAACCCAAATTCACCTCACCTCACCTTTTATATATAACATTCTCTGTTCGCAGTTTAACGGTGACCGCACACGATGCAGAGAGTGGGCTCGACCATCTTGAGGTCAAGGTCTTCAATACAGAAGATGGCAGCCTTCTGAGAACAAACAATGTATCCATTCCATCTATCCACGTGAGTCATATGTTTTTGTGTTATCGGCCAAAGTGCTTAAAAGCCAATGCCATGGTGATTTTATGAACAGTTGGTTTCCAAGATGAAAATATCATTTACAGTGACATGAAATAGTTTGTTGAAATACGCCGCAGTCAACAATAATCCAGCTCTATGGCGACGATCTGTAAATCAACCTCATGAGCACTTAGGATATGATGACATATGTTCAGCCAGGTCAGCGAACCTGACCACCCGATCCCGTTACATATAGTGTTCATGCGGGGCGGTATGGTAACCTAGTGGTTAAAGCGTTCGCTCGATACGCCCAAGACCCGGGTTTGATTCCCCACGTGGCCCATTTCTGTTGTCCAACGCCGTGATATTGCTGGAACATTGCTAAAAGCAGCGTAAAACTAAACAAACTCACTCACTCACTCACTGACTGTACTGTTCATGAGTTCTGGAACCAATTCGACTCAGGCATCTTTATTAAGTATAATAAATCATTCTATAGAATTCTGTCATGACTGGAGCCTCAGGCATTTCCCTCAGGAACAGCACGCGCAGCAATATTCCAGCTATATGACGGCGTATTAAAGTAATCGAGTCGGGACCAGAAAATCCAGTGACTGACATCATCAACATCGATCTACGCAATAGGAATGCGATGATATGCATCTACAAAGTCATGATCAGCGAAACTGACCACCTGATCGTTCTTACGACAAGCTGATGCCTCTTACGACAAGCATGGTAACCCTGATCTTCACGGTAATGGCATTCCTTAGTCTGATATGCATGGGGATATATGTGATTGAATAAAACATGATGTTATTATTTCAGCCGCTTTACTGCACAGACAGGGTACACGACTGCTACTGCCCCAACGCCCTGAACGTGTGTTACAAACGGATCAACAAAGTCTACATCAGCAACTGCTGGCTGATGGTGGCCGAGAACGCCCTAGCGACTGCCCAGGTTCGGCTGCAGGTGCGCGTTGTCAACAGGGCGGGGCTGAAGAGCTCCACATATGAGGAACAGGTGGTGAGTATCCATAGAAGATTGCCGGAAATTGGCATTCTTCGAGAGATTGCACGGGTGTTATCTATACGTCTGTCAGCAATACCTTATTTCCATAGCATCTTCGTGAGAGAAGGGACGTAACTGACTACAAAAATCTTGAGACAAGGGACGTAACTGACTACAAAAATCTTGAAAGAAGGGACGTAACTGACTTCAAAAGTCTCGAGAGTAGGGACGTAACTGACTTTAGAAGTCTCGAGAGAAGTGACATAACTGACTGTGAAAGTCTCGAGATAAGGGAGGTAACTGACTTTAAAAGTCCAGTTCCCATACAAGACGGAGTTGACTTGTATTGGCCTCATTGACGAGTCTATGCATTGTCCAATCAAAATTGCGTAACGAAATCGACATCCGGTTCATGAAATGCCGTGCAGATTTCAATCGATTGGAGATTTTGCAAAACATGTCAACTGTCCAATGGGCGTCGACAGATGTTTTGCAGATCTGTTTGTGTTTTTAATCAGGGCTCTTAAGTACTTTCATACACTTCGCAAAGTAACTATAAGACCTGTTTTATTACAGTCAATATAAATCTTGATTATCGGCCAGATACTTTGTTTGAAGCAAGTGCAGATAAGGTGAAATTAATTGGAGAGACATACAATGGACATAGCTCATAAGAGCCACTGATGGCGCGTATTCCAAACTGCACTGGTGTGTTCATTCTGACAATTTCTGTTCATAGGTAACGAAGCTGTTGGAACTAAACGGTACCACGACCTGTAAGTAATCAACAAATGCTGATACTACCCCGTCTTTACGTCCCTCCAAATTTGATGTAGACTGACTTGAAGTACCGTAATGAATCTATTTTGCAAAAAGAGGCAAAACTTGATCTTACGGAACAACAGTAAAGCTGTTTCAGAAATGTTTTGATCTTTCACCAGACTTACCACCCTCAAACCTGAGAACCAAACGATTGTCTTCAACATCTATCCGTGTTATGTGGGACCACGCCCCTGCTTGCCACGAACGCACAGTTATACTGGTCAGCTACCAGTCGGATTCAGGGCCAGTCCATGAGGTCTCCGTGCCCAAAGATGACACATCATATGACCTCACTGGCCTTGACCCCGACAAAAAATACAAGGTTATGGTGTCAGCGGGCTACGGGGCACAACGCAGTGAAGACAACGTGAATGTCGTCGCGAAATGTAAGTACACATCTACCGTCAGTTGCTGGTGATTTCAAGCCCGTTTTTATACTGCATTGCCCTTATTAGATATTTAATTTTAAAGTTGCATGCTAAAGTAACCACGTAAATAGAAATATAAAGGTGTTTGAATAGAAGAATAGAATAATACTTTAATGCCTTTTCAGGAATTTGTGTTACATCAGCAGAGCTACTGACACATTAGAGAGATACCAAACATATTTACATAAATTCTTTGATTTAGGTATCTTCACATTTGTTTAAGAGAGATATGGTACTTGGAATAAAGGATGTACGGGCTCTCTTAGTTTTCAGTTGTAGCGGCGGCCTGAAGGGAGGAGGTTGTATTCCGAATTTAAGTAGTGAGTACGGTCAGATATGATTTTGACAGCTTGATTCACGATTTGCCGCTCATATATTGATGATAAACATTCAAATCTGACTCCAGCGATTTTACTTGCAGTGTTAACAATTTTGTCTATTTTAGATTTGAGATGAACTGAGAGAGACCCGTACCAACAATGGAAGGAAAATGTTTAAATACTCTGAATAAATGCTACATAAAAAGATGACATCACAGACGGGTTAACATTAAAAGATCTCAGTTTACGCATGAGAAGAAGACGTTGTTGACACTTTTTGTATAGAGCTTCAGTGTTAGAGTTCCAGTTCAGCTTAGAGTCAATGAAGGTTCCCAGATACTTATACTCTGACACTGTCTCAACACATTCACCGTTGATTATCACTGGAAGCATTTCTGTGGGTTTACTCCGAAAGTCAATTTTCAGTTCCTTTGTTTTTGTGACATTTAAGAGTAAGTGGTTTTCTGCACACCAAGTCTTACAATGATTAATGTCCTCTTTATACAGTTCTTCAGAATCAGTGTCGTTCAGTTTGCCGACAATTGCTGCATCATCTGCGAACTTTACAATTGAACAGGTTGAATTCGAGCTTGCACAATCATTAGTGTAGAGGGTGAAAAGAACAGAAGATATTACACAGCCTTGTGGTGCACCAGTGTTGGTGGTCCGTTTACTCGATACAGCCCCGTTAACTTTCACGTACTGCTGTCTGTCCACAAGAAAGTTTTCGATCCACTTGATGATGTATGAGTTAACGCCCATGTCTAACAGTTTCTGTATCATGATATGTGGCTGGATAGTGTTGAACGCAGATGAAAAGTCAACGAAGAGGATCCTGATGTTGAACTTAGGTGTCTCTAAATGTTTATAGACATTATTAAGGAGTGACAGTGTGGCATCAACAACTCCTCTCCTTGACCTGTAGGCGAACTGAAGCGGGTCCAGTACATCGGCAACTTCCTGACGGAGATGTCTCAACAAGATGCGTTCCAGCGACTTCATTGCTATAGATGTGAGAACAACTGGCCTGTAGTCGTTGAGTTCTTTAGTTTGTGTCTTTTTAGGAACTGGTACAATTGCTGATGTTTTCCAGACCGAAGGAATAACGTGTGTATTCACTGAGAATTGAAACAATCTAATGAAAACTGTACACAGTTGAAGTCTGCACTCCTTCAACACAATGCCGTCAAGGTTGTCAGGTCCTTTTGCTTTTCAGATGTTAATTATATGGATACGACTTTCACTATCATGTACGGCTTCACTAACTTGAGCTCTCTCATTGGTAAAGTCGTGACAATCAAAGCGGCTGTAGAAAGTGTTGAGGTCCTCAGTAAAGGTTTTATTATCCCCGGCGTTAGATGTCATATACTAATCCTACGTGCAAGGTACTTTAAAAACAAGTTGCTACTGCTATTTGTAATCACTATTGACAGTCCCAACCAATATTTTGGTGAAGTTTTGCTCAAAAATATATATTTGAGAATTTTTTAGTGTGACATTTCGAAAATGGGAGACAACGCATTGATGGACTCATCTGAATATGTACAGGCAGTGCTGATGCCTAACACCAGTGAAAGCAATAAGAGTGTTTTTTGTAAACCGTCAGCAGCTAAAAACAGATAATAAAAGATGACGCTTTTGAGACAGCTTCTGAAAATAAGGACACTCAGGACAGTAACACTGCAGTTTCTAACTTTGAGCTTATGAACGCTATTGCATAATGCATAATAGTTTCACGGATCTTCGTCAAGAGCTCAAGGACAGCGAAAAGAGAGTGACCGAAAAAATGACTGACATTCTGAGGCAAGAAATGTTGAGGATAAGAAATGACTTTGAAGTGCAGATAAAGATGCTAACAGAGAAATTAAATCGGCTGGAAATCACGTCGGAAGGTAAATCAAATCAGCTGGCTTCAGTTGAGCATCGGTTGGAGAAGCTGGAGGCCGGAGGCATCCCTGTAAGTGAAGTACAGCGAAGTGTCATTGTTCGGAATCTGCCTATTGGTAGACGAGAAGCAGATGACCCCAAGGTGCTCTGTAATAGAGTACATCAGGTAATAAGGGACGGACTAAAACTGAAAGACGTTCAGGTTGTGAGTGCGACTCGTAAGACTCGCACTGACACGAAGCCGGGTGTGGTTGTTTGTGTACTGAACATCTACGAAGAGAGAAATAAACTCTTAAAGCATAAAAAGAATCTGAAGAATACCAAAGACTTTTCTCGGGTGTATATCGACGGTGCACTTTCCAACGAGGATCTTATTGCAAGGGCCAATATGCAAACGTTGATCAAGGAAATAGGAATAGAGAAAACATTCCGTTTCCATGGAAACCGGTTGGTTGCTAACAAAAACAAAGCCTAGGATCCTTTGCGGCTTGGACTCTGGAATGTAGGGGGCTGGGCACAACGAGATCTGGATAATAGTCAGTTCCGTGAACATGTAGTTAGTCATTTAAATTATGATGTGTTTGGTGTTTGTGGCACATTTCTACAGGGCTCTGCAAGTATTGCACTAGACGGGTATACCTGGTTTGGAAATAACAGGTTAAAAATCAGTAAACGTGCTAGGAGAGGCTCTGGTGGAGTTGGAGTTTTTATAAGAAATTCTCTACTAGAGTCATTTAGAGTGGAAGTATTGGATCGTGAAGACGACGACATCATGTGGCTAAAGTTAATTCCATTCAGTGATAATAGTTTTAATATTGTGCTGTGTGTTTGCTATTTACCACCCCTGGGATCAACCCAGGCAAATGATGCGGAATTATTCTTTAATACGCTACTCGAAAAGCTGTACCCATTCCAGCATGAAGGAATATTGTGTATCTGTGGTGATTTTAATGCCAGGATAAGTAATCACCTGGACTATGTTCAGGGTGTGGATGGAGTACCAGAGAGAGAGGTAATTGATCACAAAGATAATTCCTATATGGTCAGCTGTTCCTGGATTTCCTGGTGGAAGCTAATTTGTGTGTATTGAACGGTAGACTGGGCAGTCAGGAATACACATGCATCAGGAACGGATCATCGGTGGTAGATTATGTCATGACTGCGCATGAGCATTTGCAGTATTTTAAAGATTTTAATGTGATAAAAATGTCGGACATCATTGATGGATCCAACGTCCCCGTAAATATTCCCGATCATTCTGTTCTTACGTGGGAAATGTTGCTTCCTCCCAGCAAGGATAAATATGACGTTATCTCGAGTAACAAGTCTGATCGGTACAACGCCAATAAGATTTCCAACCAGTTTCTGCAGGAAAATGAACTATTGGGAAGGATAAACTCTGTAATTAGAAATATTGAAACAAAACCTGCCACAGCAAGAAACATCAATGATGCTTACAGGGATTTTCTAAATTTCATGTACTCAGAACTGGACAAGGTTGCCAAACCTAAAGCGTTTACTCGATCTAGCTCCAAGTCCAAGTATAAACCATACTGGTGCGAGGAGCTGCAGCTTCAATGGGATAAGGCATGTGAGTGTGAGAAGAACTTTTTATCTTGTAAATGTACCAGAAGGCGTAAATGCCTCAGGGAATTGTATGTTGTGGAGAGAAAATGTTTTGACAAACTATTACGAAAACATAAGCGTGAACATCAGTTATCTGAACAACAGAAATTACTAGATAAGTGTAATGACAATGATTCCCGGAGTTTCTGGAGAAAGATCGGTAAACTTGGTATCGCCAACGACAGGACTACTGTGATTCCCTGGGAGGTGGAGCTAAATGGCAATGTTTGTACTGATAAAACAGTTGTTCTGGACAAATGGAAACAAGACTATTCCTCTCTTTTTGGTGACTCAACATCGCCGAATCACGATGACATTCACTATCAAAACATCCGGGATGAAATCATCAATGGTCTTGCGACATGTGATGTAACGTATGACACAACTGATCTCAATTCGCCGATCACTTTCCAAGAAGTCGAGTGCGCGATGGCACGCGCTAAACGTGGAAAGTCTGCTGGTATTGACCTGCTCCCAGCTGAGTCTCTTAAAAATAATACGTGCATACAACTTCTTTTTACCTTGATGACCTTTTGTTTTGAAAATGGTGTGTGTCCTGAACTCTGGCAAAACAGCATCATCTACCCAATCAAGAAAACGGACTGTGATGCACGTGATGCTCTGGGATATAGAGGCATTTCGCTATTATGTGTGCCTTGTAAAATATATTGAGACATTTTAAATATGCGCCTTAGCAAGTGGCTAGAAGCTAATGGTTTATTGGCAGAAGTCCAAAATGGATTCCGTTCTTCACGTAGTACACATGTGAACATTTATATAGCCTCTTCTCCATTGTTAACAACAGAAAGTTATCTAAACAATCTACGTTTGTTTGTTTTATTGATGCCATGAAAGCTTTTCATAAGGTTAATCGTAATTGTTTATGGTATAAATTGTTGAAATTGGGTATTAATGGTAAGTTTCTCCATGCAGTCCAGTCGATGTACGAGGGCACTTTGTCACGAGTTCGTATTAATGATAGCTTCACTGAAGTGTTTGATGTAAACTCGGGTGTACGACAAGGTTGTGCTTTGTCGCCGACACTGTTGTGCTTACAAGTACTTGGGTATGTGGGTGCATGAGAATCTTGATTTAAATGTTACTGCTAAGGAAATAGCTAAGTCTGCTAATAGAGCTTTGGGTGTGATTTTTTGTAAGTTTAAGGCAGTTGGTGGTATGGATTATAAAGTTTATAATAAGTTATATGATAATCTTGTTCAGCCCATTCTTTCATATGGAGCCTCTATTTGGGGAACACGGCAGTATAGCTGTATCAATGCAGTTCAACATCGGGCAGCCAGATTCTTCTTAGCCGTCGCTAGAAAAACTCCCAATTTAGCAGTTCATGGCGAAATGGGCTGGGTTTCTCAGCATACCAAACAAAAAATTAAGGTTCTTCGTCTTTGGCGTAAACTTCAGTTACTTGAATTTTAACCCAGCGTTATTAGCAGATGGTCATTTAATTGGAGGAGATCTTGGTATATTGGAGCTCATACATTATTAGTTAGTTTTCATTTACCTATAAGTGATCTGTTTAGTATTTCACATGAGGAGTTTGTTGTTGCTTAAGAACACCTTAAGGCGCTAGACAGTTTTGATTGGTTTTCTGGGCTTTGGAATGATAAAGGGCAGGACAATGGAAATAAATTACGTACTTATCGTCTTTTAAAGATTTTTTACAAGTTGAACATTATGTTGAAACAATTCTACCTAGGTCACATCGTAGTATCTTGAGCAAATTCCGTTGTGGCACTTTGCCATTAGAGGTAGAATTGGGTAGATATTCTCGTCCGAAGTCTCCCCTTCATGAAAGGGCGTGTACTCGCTGTAGTAGCAATGCCGTTGTAGATGAATTCATTTTCTTGTTAACTGTGATTATTATTCAGATCTCAGATATAATCTTTGGAAGGAAATAACCAGTGTCCATCCTACATTCCCATCTATGTCAGCAGTAGATAAAATGGTATTCTTACTTACAAATAACCAGTTCGTATAGCCCCTTGCCGCACTCATCTATACTATGTTTAGGCGCCGGAATATTTCTGTAGAATAGTTAACTCTACAATGTACTTTGATAATAAGTTCAACATGTTTGCTATTTATGTAATTTATGCATTTTAGGTAAGAAAGTGTAAGTGTGTGTGTGTGTGTGTGTGTGTCTGTCTGTCTGTCTGTCTGTCTGTCTGTCTGTCTGTCTGTCGTAGGTGTCTGTCTGTAGGCTCGTGCGCTTGTGTGTGTGTGTGTGTTGGTGTGTGTGTGTGTGTGTGTGTGTGTGTGCGTGCGTGCGTGCGTGTGGGTGTGTGAAGGTGTATGCGTTTTGTGTTTGTGCATACGGTTCGGCCTGCGTGTGTGTATGTGTGGGTGTGATTTTATTACTAATGTTTTATACAACTGTGACATTTGTGTCTCATAGGCCTTATGGCCGGACGCTGCTTTTAAATTCTTGCAATAATGTACCGTATTTTTTTTAATGTTCTGCAGCATGTGACACATTAATAAACTATATTTCTTCTTCTACTCTTCCTCTGTCGTCGCCTGCTCTTGCCAATCATCGCGTTCACACCTTGCCAGGCTTGTTGCAGATTGCTTTGCTGAAACTGTCTCTCAACTTTCTCTTTGTACGCTAGTTTAAACACTCACGAGCTTTAAGATTGATGTCCTTCTGTATGCATTTGAGTTTTATTCTATCTTTCTTCATGTATGCTCGTTTCTTTTCGTTTAATTTATAAAGATTTCATTTCTTTTGTGATCCAGGGCTTGTTGTTTGGGAAAATTCTGATTTCTTTTTCTCGAACTATGTTGTTGACACAAAAATTTATATAATCCGTAATGACGTCACACATTCCTTCTAATGTTTGTTCTGCATCATAGAACATGTCCCAATCCGTACACGCAAAACATCCTTGTAGGGTTTCAATAGGTTCTCTGTTCCATGATTTGACATGTCTTAACAATAGCCTTCTCTGTTTTTAACTTTGGACGATATGTGGGCAGCAAATACACAGAATTATGGTCCGAAGCTCCATACTGGTTTACTATATGATTTGTAGGCGTTCTTGATGTTACCATAATACAAGTCAAGGATCTTGTCTTTCCGTTTACAACATGTTACATACTGATTGTAGGTGGGTAGCACAGACTTCAGGGTACATCCATTAAAATCTCCAAGTATGAATCATCATGATTTGAAGCATCAGGACAAATCAGCTCTAGGGATTGAACATGATTATGAACTACATCAGCTTTATTTCGTAGTGTTTAAAACACAAGTAAAAGTTTGATTGTTAAATATTCTATGACTATCGTGTTTCCCAACTTTTGTTTTTAACACTTTTGTAAAATCATCCGATATTGATGATTTCACAGGAGAAACAAATCGTGTCATTTTCACTCTTTGAAATTTCATCAGTCAATATGTACGTTTCTAATGCAAGCTATAGTATACAAATGAGATGTATTTTCCATAGGTTCGCGTACATAATATATTTTATGAAAAACGTCATATACCATTCAACCTTTATTTCTTTTATCCTAATGGATATACAAAATAATGGATTTGGGGATTTCCTCAGTACATTTTCCATGCTTGTACTCTTGTTGAAAGTTACTACTTTTACGAGTTCATTCATAGCTTTGTTTGTCATTTGCGCAATCGCTATGGCAACGCACTTGCAAATACATCTTCCCGTCTAAAACAGGGCTGCAGGTAGTTGTTACCGCCCGTTGTTGATTGTGACGTAAGTTATAATATGTATAATGATTGGAGGATCAAATTAAAAGCCTGGTTTGGAAAAACATGGTTAAATAATATTTGTTAAATCAACTATTTTAATGAAGTAATAAACAAATAAACGCCAAAAAAAACATTATGTTTCTATTTCCGTGAGTAATTTAGTTTGAAATTCTGTATCTGTGATAATCTGGTTATTTTACTCTCCTTCGTAGACAGGATTTTATAGTTTGAT